>NC_057802.1:517919491-517938543 GCF_018294505.1 Triticum aestivum
GCGCGCGCTCTACACGCTGGTTTGAATGGATGCCTGGTTCAAAATATATGTATTTACTAGCAATTTGAAGTTCAAACTAAATGGTTGGTGGTGACGGTTTCAACTTCAATTTGTCGGCATGGAAATAAGACTAATTAGTATTACAAAGTCATATTTGCTATTGTGTTCTTAGTGACAATATTACTTCCTGATGTGGTCGAAGGCCAATGTCCGACAAGCAGTATATGATTATGGATAATCTCTGACACATTGGCAGGTAATAGTAAGAATAAGCCTTACAACTCTACCAAATTAATGGCTAATATAGGCCCACCTTAAAACCTCTCGAAAGAAATCTCGGCGTAGTATAAATATCTAGATAAAGAATTGTCTTATACTCCCTCCGTCTCAAAATAAGTGACGTGGTTTTAGTTTAAATTATTTTGGGAGAGAGGGAGTACAATATAATTCCAAGGTCGCTAAGATGTGCCTCTCGAACAGACATGGCGATATCAATATGGCCCCCGTAAGCTTCACAATCTTATTTTGGCCATACCCTTGCAACAGTTATTTTATTTTATTCCACTGGAATTTTGAGAGCTTACATTTTGTGTGTGCACCGTTACGTATGAAATTTGTGAGGAATGTTATTTTGCTAAAACAAAAGGTCGGCCAGAAGGCATGGCGAACTTTTCAGTTACAAAAGTGGGAATGAATTTTTCTTGTGATTGATTATATTTACATCTTTCACCTTTTCAAATAGTTATACTACTATAACTAATTTTTAAGTCTTCGAGAAGCTTATTCGTATGCTTGACTAATTCGGCTTCTAGAAACTAGGTTATCTTTGGTTGCATAAAAGACCAAGCAATCCCGTTAACCCGTTCCATCATTTCAATCCTAGAGCTGTGAAATGATGATTAGCGTAGCTTTTAGCCTTTGGGGTTTGGTTTGGTGGGATATGTTCCGATCGGGAAACTCCCCACGAAGTGGATAGGATCCTTTGTAACCAATTACCTACATTCAACCTTCTGTGGTGGCCAGACCAGACCGGGTCCAAGCGTCAATAGGAATACTATAAAAGGAATACAAACGTGTATGAACCATATGGTAACTTTGAGTTGACCTACAAAAATTTCAGACATGGGTGTTTC
Source organism: Triticum aestivum (assembly GCF_018294505.1). Classification (NCBI taxonomy): domain Eukaryota; kingdom Viridiplantae; phylum Streptophyta; class Magnoliopsida; order Poales; family Poaceae; genus Triticum; species Triticum aestivum. Next base: position 517,920,625 of record NC_057802.1, read on the forward strand.
TTCATTAATCCAGAGTTCCAGTAGTTTGATGTTAAAAAGAATCAAATTGAGTACACTGGGTATTTCCTTGGAACTTTCCTTCAAATACATGACTTGTTCAAAATAGCGAAATGGGTCATAGTGTCACATTCCAGTGGTTAAGAAATAAATGATGAATCATACATATTTGTTTTCTCATTTTCCACCATGACTTTGACTATTTAGTGCTAAACCTACCACTCCAGAATCTCAACAACAATATATTATAAACTAAGAAAACAGTGTGGATTGTTTACCTCTGGTGGGCTATACTACACTAGTGTTTTTACAAAATTTAGGCGCAATACCGATAGATTTTAGTGGAAAGTATAAAAATGGTGATTTTTTGCTACCACAACTGCAATTGTGATGGTTTTTGTTACTTAATCCCAAATAAACGGTCGATTTGCATTACTCATCCATTTACATTCACGTTAGACATGAAAATGAGTTAATGAATAAGTAATAGTTGAATGCAAACCATATCGATCTTGTTTTAGACATGTTGGCTCAATAGAGTTAACTTTATTAAGGTAGAAAAATGAGAATATGATAGAAAAAATGTTAAAAAATATATAGGAATCTCAAAGCATGAGCCTAATCTGGATCTAAGAGCAATATAGCCCATGGGGTACAACCTACATATATTTTGCTTCCGCAAAATCAAAATATATACAAGGATGTTCACATTAGCATGTATATTTTAAAAAAAATCCACCTAACACTTAAAAAACCTTACGGAGAAACCATCTAAACTGAGAAATGCGTATCATCCAGACACCTAATAAAGCAAGACCCAATTAGGCTCCATTCCGGGACCCTTCGGCACCACGAAATCCGCAACCCCTACTCCCGTGCTACGAATGCGGCCCCTCTTATGAAATCTGCCAATTGTTGTTTCGTTCGGCGCCATGGGCCCCACTCCTGATAATAGTTGTTGATCCTATCCTGGCCTACAGATATCAAAACCCTAGGCTTGTTGTTTCGTTCGGTAACATGGGCCCCATTCCTGATAGTCGTTGATCCTATCCCGGCCTAACAGATATCAAAACCCTAGGTTTGACGTTTCATAGATTTCGACCGGGCGTCTGGCGTTAGGTGATCGACATACCCGTCGATAGCAAGGCGCGAGTGTTGACTTCACGACCCTCGGTGACAAACCTTCCCTGGAATGCATCCATGCTAATCAACGCACACGAAATCAGACGCTTGAAAACATTTGCGGTGGCACGCACGTTGACCTCCTACCACACACACGTATAACCGCGATGGAGCAGGAGGCGCGGAGAGCTACTTCGCCAAAGTCGCGCGTCCAAAGCCCGTGCGACAAAAAACAGAGTTCTCCGTGGGCGGCGCAGAGGATCCCGGGCGGAGCCGGCGGTCGTCGCACAGACCGCGTCCCACCGTATGACATCTCGGACTTTGGCGCCCCCACTCCCTATCCCCGAACCAACCAACCCACCCACCCAACCCCAACCCCAACCCATTCCTTTCCTTCTTCCCATCCTCTTCCTCCTCCCCCTCCCCCTCCCTCTCCTTCCCATTCCCGTCGAGCTGCCCTCCCTATCCGCCCTTTGCCGCCTCTCCGTCCGGTCTCCGCTTCCCTGCTCGCGCCGCCCGGCCGGCTAATCACCCCGTGAGTACTTCCCGCCGCCTCCCTGTCTCTCTGCAAGCAAGGCCGTTGCTGTTTGCTGCCGCTCTATCGATTTCTTGCTCGCGCGCGCGTCCTTGTCTCTGGGGATATTCTTGGGGCGGTTTCGTCTGGTCGGAGTTCTTGATTGGTATGTTCGTGCCTGTGCTGTTTGGGAGGCCTCGTCGTGTAGGGTCAAGCTATGGTTCTTGGGGTTGCGTGTAGAGCCGGCCTGCTTGGGCCTTGGGGTCCCATGCTGCCATCGTGATGTTCAGAGGAGAAAGCAGCACCTTGTTTGATGCATAGTTCATGATTATTTTTTTGTCAATTGGCATGTCATGCGCTCTGATAAGAACGAATACTTCCAAGATTTCTGTTTTTTTTTTTTGCATCCCAATAGATTTAAGCAGCTTGCTGGTTCAGGCTTCATCAAAGATCGAGCAAGATTTGTGCAGATTTATCTTCTTTTTTGGCGAGCATATCGTGTTACTTGGGATTTTTCACACCAAAAAAATTGTTTGTGGTGCAAATGAGCCGTACTTGGCTGATATTTTGTCTCCGCGTTTCTTGCGTATTAGTCTAAGATTTATAAATCGGCTACTTGTAGATATGATTATTCTCGCCTAGTATTCTTTAAGACCTGGCAATCGGTGGTCAAGTCGTCGTTGCAAGTTAGGCAGTATTTTTCTGGCATTTAGTGGCCTACCATGTCCTGCGAGCTACTCCACTTGCTAGTTGCTAAATGTTTTATCAAAAAATAACTTGCAACATGCTATACAGAATTCGAGCTTCCCTCAATTAACGAGTGATTTCGATTGGATTACTTGTTAGGTATGGCTATGACCTTATTTTCAACAAGTTAGGTATGCGAACAGGGAATCTACTGGACTGAAAAAACAACAGGAACATCATCAAATGGCATCCTGTTAACAAGTAGCGCCATGTATTTCAGCTCATTGTTATTTAGAGAGGCTGCTGATCCTTTCTTGTCTTATTGTAGGCATTACAGAAATTGCACTGGGTTGGACCTAATCTGAGGTTCTGAAGAAAGAAGGCCTCAGGATATTTAGCTTGGCAGGCCCAGAGGTGCTTGAGAGAAGCTATGTCTTTTGTCGGGCGAGTAGACCCGTCAACGACATACGCGGATAATATTTATGTGCATAAATTTGGCGCACCCAACTCAAACTTTGCTGCAAGAAGATTTGGCTCTGATACGCAGTTGTTCCGTTATGGCCCTGAACCATTCAATTCCGAGGACTATGGACATATGGGTTTCCCTGAAGCACCATCTGCTGCATTCCAGAACTCCTTCTACAATCAGCAGGCCTCACTAACGCCCTGCTCCGATGCGGAAAAAGACTCACCGGTGTTCTCCAATGTGTCTCAACAGAACTCCCAGTCTATATCAGATAATCAGAGTTCTGGACTTGAAGTAGAGTTCGATGATGAGATCAGGCTGAAGCTTCAAGAGCTGGAGCATGCTTTACTTGATGATGGAGATGACATCTTGTTCGAAATTTCCCAGGCGGGTTGCATCAGTGATGAATGGGCCGATCCCATGAAGGATGTCTTGCTTGCAACTTCTCCGAAAGAATCGGAATCAAGCATTAGTTGTGCAGGTAGCAACAGCGGAGAAGCACGGACCCCAAAGCAGTTGCTCTTTGACTGTGCCACGGCATTAGCTGAATATAACGTAGATGAAGCACAGGCAATCATAACGGACCTCCGGCAGATGGTCTCAATCCAAGGGGACCCTTCTCACAGGATTGCAGCTTATCTGGTGGAGGGCCTTGCTGCAAGAATAGTAGCTTCAGGGACGGGCATCTACAAGGCATTGACATGCAAGGACCCTCCAACCCTGTATCAGCTGTCAGCAATGCAAATCCTCTTTGAGATCTGCCCATGCTATCGATTTGGTTTCATGGCTGCTAATTATGCCATACTTGAAGCCTGCAAAGGCGAAGAAAGGATGCATATTATAGACTTTGACATCAATCAAGGCAGCCAGTATATTACACTGATGCAGTTTATGAAAGATGATGCAAACAAGCCACGCCATTTGAGAATAACTGGTGTGGATGATCACGAGACAGTACAGAGGACTGTTGGAGGTCTGAAGGTCATTGGGCAACGCCTGGAGAAGCTTGCGGAGGACTGCGGAATATCTTTTGAGTTCAGGGCAGTGGGTGCCGACATCGGGGATGTTACACCTGCAATGCTAGATTGCCGTCCCGGGGAAGCACTAGTTGTGAATTTTGCATTCCAGCTGCACCACCTTCCTGATGAAAGTGTTTCGATCATGAACGAACGGGATCAGCTCCTTCGTATGGTGAAGGGCCTTCAACCAAAGCTTGTGACCCTGGTTGAGCAGGATGCCAATACCAATACTGCTCCATTTCAGACAAGGTTAGTTATCTCATTATCCAATTCTATTGCGGCAGTAATTTTGGTTCTTTATGGATTGGGTAGTTTCTCCACATCCTTTCTAGACATTAAATAATGTTCCTTTGTAGATTCTGTCTATTAACTCTTGTGTTTCTCTTCCAACTGCCGAGCCCCTAAAAATACCTGAAACATCTGACTTTCACAGGTTCCGTGAGGTCTATGACTACTACTCCGCTCTTTTCGATTCACTGGACGCAACACTTCCAAGGGAAAGTCCGGACAGAATGAATGTGGAGAGGCAGTGCCTTGCTAGAGAAATTGTTAACATCTTGGCTTGCGAAGGCCCTGATCGCGTGGAGAGGTAATTCCAGTGCTGCTGTCTACTCATACGTCATGCAAATTCTTCTTCCAAATTATGCATACCACAAACTCCATGTGGCTGACAGTGAAGTTGTTTATACTCCAGGTACGAAGTTGCTGGGAAATGGAGGGCGAGAATGACGATGGCTGGATTCGCACCGTGCCCATTTAGCAGCAACGTCATCGGAGGAATAAGATCGCTGCTGAGCTCGTACTGCGACAGGTACAAGTTCGAGGAGGACCATGGGGGACTTCACTTCGGCTGGGGAGAGAAAACGCTCATCGTCGCCTCCGCGTGGCAATAGGCCGAGCTCGCTGACTTGGGTTGCATTAGCACTGCTGTATTTTAGGAGCTTCTGGTGCAGAGATTGTAAAAAGGGTGTGAACCACGGAGGAGTTCTTGGCTGATCTTATCTAATTTTAGGAGTCTGCTTGTCAGAATAATTGAGTTTGGCTGATCGCCCGGGTGAACCATGTTGTGCTGCTGCAGCAACTGGTTGTGTTGTTGTATTCTGGGATAGAATCATGACATGTCGACTCTGCTCCATGTATAAATCTATTTATGTTGCTAGAACATACTCCTAAGTACGTACAATGTTGTGTCTGTTTGGGAACTAGAACATGCAGTAATATATATAGGACGCCAGTTTGGGACACCTAGGTGTCTGGGCACCTTGCCTCTTCATCGTTGGATCGTGTTCAGCGATTGATTTGGAAACCAATAAAAATGCATCAATTGCTAGTTAATTTGGCAGGCTTTAATTCGTGGACCGTCCCATGCATGCATGTCACGTGATAAAAAGACAGGGTATTAATATGTAGGTCGACATTTATTACTTTCTTATATAGCATGTATTTTGCCCTTGTATAACAGATCAAGTTAGGAATGGGTATGTATGACGCAAGATTTCATTGGATATATACGCACCCTGAAAATGCACATAATTTTGGTAGTAGGTATTGCATACCCATATTAGATAATTAAAAAATAAAATAAAACATAATTAGTTCTAAAAATAAATTATTGGGTATATACGTACCCGCATGTGTACATAATTACATGAGTAGGTATTAGATACCCGTATTTGTACATAATATCATTAATGGTATTTTTTATGGTATCGTTAGTAGGTATTCAATACCCATATATTTACATAAATTATTGGGTATATACGTACCCGATATGTACATAATTTCGTTAATAGGTATTAAATACTCATATTAAATAGTTAAAAAAATAGAACGTAATAGCTCAGAGAATAATTTACTGGGTATATATACCCGTGTATGCACATAATTTTATTACTAAGTATTAGATACCCGTATTAGATAGTTAGGAAACAAAAATACGCGTATTAGATACTAATAGTAGTTCAGAAGAAAATAAAATATTACTTTGATTTATTGTATGGCAAGTCTTGCATGCCTAATAGTTAAAAATGAAAATAAAATGTAAACACAGAAAGTCTTGCATGCCTAATAGTTAAAAATGAAAATAAAATGTAAACACGGAAAGTCTTGCATGAAGAATAATTAGGAAACAAATCAAACATTCATTGTGCGGCTGTACATACCTAAAACAATCAAGATGCCCGGGCACCTAGGTGTCCCAGTTAATTTACCTATATAGGACATATAGGTGCCCACGCTTGGCCACAGATTTCTGTCTATCAATACAATCATGTAAATACTTGCAAAAGCCCATCCAGATTTTTCTTATAACCAATAGAGTAGTTGCCAGCAGTTCGGCCACAGGTTTCTACCAAAAAATGGTAGAATAAAAACATTTATTTATCTTAGAGTAATCTTGTGAAATTACAACAGCTTGATGTACAACATAACATTTCAAAATCCATATATCAAATACATACACACATATGCTCTCCAGATATATTCGTCAAATGGTAGAATAAAAACATTTATTTATCTTTGAGTAATCTTGTGAAATTACAACAGCTTGATCTACAACATAACATTTCAAAATCCATATATCAAATACATACACACATATGCTCTCCAGATATATTCGTCAAAGTAATTTAGCTGACAACACTGTAATCTCAAGAATCTGAATACTTCACGGTCCATATTTGTCTATATTTGCCGTATGTGCTATAAAATATATCTCATATTGAAGGCAAGGTATAAGCTCAATCTTATCTTCAAGGTAGGCTGTGCCGTGAATTCAACGAGCTATAATCAGAGCCAGGTCGTCTTTTGACCCGTTTAGTGGATTCCAAAAGTCCAACAAGAGACGGGAGAGGATGCGGGACAGGGACATTCCTCGATCTGTACAGCCTCTTCAGACTCGCATGCAAAGATTTCGATGATCCAATGACACACAGGTGGTCCGTTTGACAATCTGTTACTTCTGCATTTTTGACCATGCGAAGACTTGAACTTTCCGTAGTGCTGATAGATATTGGTTCTATTATAATGTCAGACTTTTCCGGTTGATCAGGCACTACTGATATATTGTGTTGAACAGTAGGCAAAGGTTGAACTGCAAATGCTTCTGGTAGGGTTGGGGATGCTTTACCCTGACAGGAGGGAGCCACATCTCCAGCTTCAGCACACTGACAGGAGGGCGCCACATCTCCAGCTTCCACACAATCTTGTTGGGAAGCTGGGGCTTGCTTTGTGATTAAATCCATAGCAGAATATGTTTCAACATTTTTGCTGCTATCATGAAGCAAATCTTCCGGTGCACAGAATCTGGTTTGTTCAGCTGCAGCAATGTACTGGTGGCACAACTCTTCTTTCATTATGTCAATCGCTTGAGAACCAAATCTTGCTCTTCCAAACAATGTAATATCTGGTTCTTCAACCGGCGGGGATGGCACAAATTGCAGTTCAAGTGTGCTAACATCAAAATCTGTGCATTCTTCACTGGCAGAAGTTGGATGATCATCATCAACAAAAGTTGAGAGATCTTCATCTGGCTGCGTGCAAGAAGCAAGCACCGACGAGGGTGAGGTTACTGACTTTTGAAGAGGATCCCTGAATATCTTCCACAATGGATCATTAGTTGTCAAGCGAGTCTTGAAACAATGTTTCTTCACATAGCTCAGCTCCATGGCAAAGCATGGGGGAGTTGTTGAGATGACCCATTGAGGTTGAAGAAGTTGCATCGCCTGCTCCAACTCGTCACGGGAAGAGTGAATGGAGAAACAGACATGCCAGATCCCAAAATCATCCTGCTGAGCTTCTGTTAGGCTGGGTTTCTGGTTTCGACCACAGGCATACCACTGCGTTGAGGGGCGGATAAATAAAGGCTCCGGCTGAAGACTAGCCCTTGCCCCTTCAAGCTTTTTACTTGCATTATCATACAAATGGTGGAATCCAACTATCTGTGGAAATAAAAATGGTTAAAGCCAAGATAGTAGAAAGAAAAAATTACCTACTTTACATGCAATATACATCAGATGAATTGGTTGAATCCAACTATCTGTTGAGTTAACAGAGTTAGAACCAACAAAGTAAAAAAAGAAAGAATAGAAGTACTCTGTGACAATACACATAAGAACAGCAGTGACACGAATTAAGAATTTTACTATTCAAAATTGGTTACAGAATTTGCATTATTGTTTTCAGTAACAGCTTTAGAGAATTTGGTACTGGCATTTATTCAATCATACAAGTGTTCAGCAGTCCTGACAGGTTAGCGGTATGTGAATTAAAACAGAATGAATGTCATCGAGTAACACACCTGAAAGCGACAAGATGGATCATCAGTGATGATCTCAGGGGCTGTGAGTGACAGAGCTTTAAAACAATCTGAATTCCTTCTCGTGTCAACATAAATTTTCGATCCAAATGTCCTGGACACCTCAACTAGGATCTCTTCGTGACCAAGAAGGTCACAAGCAAGATATACAAAAGGTGCATCCGGATGCTTCCATATACAAGCTATAACCTGCATTTACTGAATCATTTCAAAACGGTGACTTCCCCGCTGTCATAACTACAGCCCCCCAGGCAATGACAAGAACATTTAAAACCTCAGAGCAGAGGATAACCTGCTGGATTGCCAACTCCTTGCTTGGTAGTTTGAGGAAGCATTTGGAAAATGTGCAGTCCAGGAACACGAAGTCTAACCGACAAACATTTTCTTTCCCTTTCTTTGCTATGTATTTCAGTGGCAAGTTCTGAGCACAATCTGGTGTAAGTCGGCAGTCGCCCGTGTGCAGTATGCTACCGAATTCACCCTCAAACAAGAACATAACTGCCCCTGAAATCAGAGGGAACGGCAACAGTTAGTGCCAAAGGCCAAATTCCCAATTTCCAGGGTGCATTTTATGATATCATTAATATAGCAAAACATATGCAGATATGCTCGAGCTTGTCATTAATAGGGTTAAAGAAACTTGATTAGAGGTGTTGTGCCAAATCTGGTAAGTGGTAACATCAGTTCTAGCCATGCTTCAATGTACTGATGACACAGTGTTTCTGTTTGAGGTTGATTTATCTGGTTTAAAAATATTCGTTCACAAGAGTGAAATATGTTGTTTGGGAGAATCTAATCAGGGCAGGGAACAGTATATGGATTTTTTACTTGTGTGGAGGCGGTTCTGCCTATGAAATATCTAGGGGGTCCCCTACTCAAGAAAAGATCAACACATAGTGACTGGAAGAGAAATAAATAAAAGGTAGAGGGTAAACTGGGCACATCGCAGAGGAAGTTTCTCTCCAATGAGGGGAGCGATCATGTCTCCATTTGAATTATCTACAGTTTTTTTTTCCAGATAGAAACTGTTGTGGCAAGACAGGAAGGGGGGACAGAAACATCAGCTGGTAAATTGTAATGCTGGAGATATGTCGGAGTAAATGACCACGGGTAGCCTTATCAGCCCCCCATGGTATTTCAAGACATCGGGGCTGGCTGCGCCCCTCAAATATCAAAGACAAAGGACTGCCTCCCTGGGGCCGGCTGGTCCAAATGGCCAGCTGCCAGGAGGCGGCGGAATCCAGAAGGCGGCCACGAGGTGGGCCGACTCCTAGCAGGCGGCTCCACGTTCCCTTGAAGTTAGCACCTCATTACAACGACGGGAGGGGCGTGGCTACAGTGCAGCCTGCCACCCCCGAATCCAGGGCAGAACGTGGCCACAGTGCAGCGTACCCGGCGGACATCCCCAGCCCGGCGCAACACTGTTGCCACGCCGCTCATGACATCATCCATGGCAGAGGAGGCCATGCTCCCATGACGGGCTGTCAGTACGGCCTGCAGGCAGTGGGCCCTACTTGTCCGTGACATGCCAGAAGGCGGCGAAGCCCTGACCAATCGGCACAGAGGGGGACCAAGCAGGCGGCCCTCCCCCTCCATTGGAGTTTGTGCGCCATTAACCAGATTAGACGGGATATGGCTACAGTGAGCGCCCGCCAGGCGGCGGGACTGTAGCCACGCTCCCCACGACAAAGCTTCCGTCATCAGAGGCGAGGCTACAGTGCAGAGCAGCCGACAGGACCCATAGGCGGCGGGCCCTGCCTGTCGGCGGAGAACACGGCAGCCGGCGGGACCCATCAGGCGGCGGGCCCCAGCAGCCAGCGGAGAAGCCGGAGACCAAAGACACTGACGGCCGGGTCCTACACCCGGCCGGATTACCATTGTACCCCTGGGGGGTAGGCCTATATAAACCCCCCCAGGCGACCCCATGCAAAGGGCTCAGATCCTGAGAAAACACACACACCACGTAGGGAGAAAGGAGTAGAGCTAGCCTTGTTCTTCTTCTTCCCCTAGCCAAACAGCTCAAGGAGCAAGCTTGTAGCTACCTTGTTGAGATAGTGATCATGCGGAGACCCCGCAGAGCAGGACTAGGGGTGTTATCTCCTAGGAGAGCCCCGAACCTGGGTAAGATTCGCCGGCGTAGGCGATCTCGCCCAATCCCGTTTCTAGAGCCTGGCGACGTACTTATGTCCCCATCCATGATAAGCCATCCCTTGGCATATGTCGCTCCATATCCCCGACAAGATAATAACATCATTTTGTGCATTCATTTTTCCATCGTTAGACATGCCTGGGGTGCACCAAAATGTGTTTTGGATATTGACATTGAGATAAGTTCAGTAGCAAATTTATATGGTTGGGTGCTAAATTTGCAAGGGTCTCACAGGGGGCGGTTAGCTGTAGGGTAGCTGCTCACATTTTGTTGATTTGGACATATCATAATGCAGCTTGCTTTCGTAACGTGTTTCCTTATGACCCAACTAGTCTTGTAGCGAAAACGGCTCATTGGTTGAACTTTTACTCTGGATTACATAAAGGCATAAAGCAGGTGTGCGCTCAATGCAGTGCTGAGGGGCAAGCTTATTTCTGCAACTGGTGTTTGAGTTCTTCAATCGGAGGCGGGGGTCAGCGCTGATGGTTGAGGATTGCCGTAACTGAGTGTTTCTGGTGAGCGTAGCTGGGAATCATCGGCCGTGGTCCATGGAGACACTTTGAGGCAAACGCTTTGCATCTGTATCTCGTTTTTGTGGTGCTCTTTTGGTCCGGCTATTATGCTACTGTTGTGCTTCTAAAAACGTTGAGAGCCTGCTTAGATCTCCCAGTAGCTGCCAAGGGTGATGCTACACCGGGAGGGGCTAGCTTGATGATGTGGTGTTTCATTTTGCATTTGAGAACTTGGGAGCTGACTATTTATCAGTTTCAGAAATGAAAGCAGTACTGATTTATGCACTAGCAAGTTGAATCTTAGGTACGATGCATTTCAGAACTTGGGAGCTGGCTGTTTATCAGTTTCAGAAATGAAAGCAGGATTGATTTATGCACCAGCAAGTTCAATCTTATGTACGGCGCATTTGTAGTAGTAGGATTGATTTATCCACTAGCAAGCTCAATCTTACAGAGTGCTGTAACACGATGAGCAGACCAAACAAGGATAAAACAACAATTACCAGGGCAGTGGTTGGCATCGTACGCGGTGACGGAGAAGGCGCCGGCGGGGTCATCCACCTTGAACGTCCTCCCCACCTCGACCTCCACGAACTCCCCCTGGTCCAGCTGCAACACGGCCGCACCGCGCGAGAAATCTCAATCCACCGCAGCAAATTCAAAATCTACCGCGTCTCTCTGGGAGACAGGCTAAGGTACCTGGGGAAAGTGGCGGAGGGCGAGGGACAGGGTGAGGCGGGTGGCGTAGAGGGCGCCTCCTCCGGGGTCGGCCCCGGCGCCGGCGCCGACGAGGTGGTCCCGGTGCGCGTGGGTGAGGAAGCGGTGGCGCCGGCGGCGGGAGGAGGGGCCCCACGTGTCCACGGCGAAGGGGAGCCCCCGCGGCATCTCTATCGGCATCCTCCCCGGAACTTTGTGAAATTGCGGGCGGGCCCTCCTCCGCTTCCTCGGAAGCGCGCCGCTTCGTCGGGAGTTGGTTGGGTCGGTTTTATATTCCTCGAGTGGGAAGAGTGTTCTCCTTCCGCTGGAAGGAAGAGAAATGGGTTCGTGGATTCGGGTTCTCACTTCAGTTTAGTGGCCGGACCGAGGCCCAGGACCCGCTAACTTGCCGCCTTTGCTAAGTTCGTAAGTTGGCTGGCACTGACAGGTGGGCCCACATGCCAGTGCTCTGTCTTTTGCCCGCCAGGGCTTGGGCCTTCCCATTCTGCTTCCTCTGGGCCTAACAACTAACTATTGCAATTTCAAAGTTCAAAAAAAAAAAAAACTCGGTCCAGTGGAATGGATGTAATTGTATGGATGCGGCTATTCTGCACCCGGGCTCAGATGAGGCCGGATGTGAACAGTAAAAGCGTTTGAAATAGTAAAAAATGTAAATAATTTTGTGATGCAAGATGCTTATGTGCGTGTTGTCCGTGTAAAATTTGGTGAAGTCTGGACATTCGAGGAGCTCGTGATGAAAAAGATAGATTTTGGGTGTCTGAGAAACTTTTGAAAACAACACTATTCACATATGATTTTGACTTTTTTGTCAGGACCTCCTCGAATGTTCAAACACCCCGAAATTTTGCAGCTCCTCCAATGTCCAAACACCTGAATTTTTGCATGAACATCACGCCTTTGAGCATTTTGCACCACCCAAAAAAAATCATTTTTTTTATTTTATCGGGTGTAGATGAGCCCGGGCAAACAAGTTGAATTTTCGTCTTAAAGCATCTTCTGAGATTCTGAAATTATGGGATGAAAGTACAAGCGTCCTGTACTGCGCACAAAACACAAGAGGGGCATTCACGCGCGCCCCTCCTCTGCCGCACGCCACGCCTCGTCGTCACGACGCGCCGCGGGTTGCTGAAACGTTTTGCTGTAGTATCCTCTTGCCACCGTTCCGAACCACTGAGCTTATGTCGGGACAGTAGGCCTCCGAAATCTCACCTCTTTGAGTCATGTACGGGAGAAGGGTGATAAGGTGATAAGGTTTTTGGGAGCGCTCTGCGTGACTACTGACCAGATCATCACGGACGCTCAAGACACCACGACGACTTCTTCCCCGGCGTCGACAACCTCTTCAACAACATGGCTGGCGAGGATGTCGACCCAAGACCAATGCTTCTGCTGCTGTTTCGTACGTTCTTATGCTCTTTCTGTTTGAGGTTATGTTTGCTCTAGATGTGTTTGGTTCTAATTCATATATGCAGATGCTATTACCTTCTCTCTGTCAGATTGCATAACTTGTTTTATCTCTGCTATATTAGTCATACTTTATCTAGTATTTCTGTTAATAAAATTATTCGGTAAATTGCTCATATTTCCAACAAAATGTACGTACGTATAAAGTCATCAAGAATCAAATCAAGAAGGCAGATACCGACAATCAAAATGACAGCGTTGGACGGCAAGACACATTCAAACAGCACGGTCCGAACGGATGCGAGTGGTTTAAGAGTCCGCGTTGGAGATGCTGGTTTATTTATGAGAGGAAAGCAAAAGTTTCTTGGGTTTGTTTCCAGGGGGCAAAAACCAACTTTGATCTTTGGAGGAGTACAACACACAGAAACAGAGCAGAGGTAATTCACACTTGCAGTTACAATTTGAGATTTTCGGAGTACTGTCTCATAGCTCTCCCGTAGGCTGGCCTTTGGGGAGAGAGCACCAGCTTTCTGGCAAATGTACGTACGTACCATGTCAAGAAACAAATCAACAAGGCAGACACCGACGATCTGCTTAGCATAACAGCTCTACCAACTAATTAAGCAGCGGCCTTATGCTGCTGTCACCTCATGCACACTCTCTCTGTGCAGCGGCGGCTACACCTGGGCGGCGACCTTGTCGACGACGGCGGTGTCGTCATTGACCTTGATCTTTGCCTCGCCCATCTCCACCGCCGCGGCCGCCTTCTTGGCGTCCTCCACCTCGTCGGCCTCGTCGCCGGCGTCCTCCCCCTTGCCGGCCGGCACGGCGCCGGCAGCGGGGCCCTTGTTCTTCCGGTAGATGGCGTAGAGGATGAGCTGCATCAGGCCCAGGAAGCTCCCGCACCCGTTGGGGATCTGCATGCATGCGCGCGCGTAAAAATACGTGTCAGCTTCTTTTTTTTACTTTTGAACTACATGTTGTACTCCAGCAATGCGCCGCATGTCTCGCTGGAGCATTCAATGGCTACAGCTAGCAGTGCAGCGCACACCGTACCGGCCGTGCAGTGCATGGGTTTGCTAGTACCCATCGGCCAGCACGACATGGATGGATCATGGATCAGAACGACATGTCGATGGGATCTTGGCTTGGCAGGGGTGGAGAAGAGAGATGACGTACGTAGATGAAGGGGTCGAGGCCGAGCAGGCCGTAGATGAACCAGGAGGTGCCGCAGAGGAACACGGAGAGCGACAGCAGGAACGGCATGTACTCCACGCTCTTGGTCTTGATCACCAACCTCTGCAGTGCACACACGCATGCATGGGTCATGACTGAATACATGGATGAAAACTAGAGGTAAATCAATTACAATTAGTCTGTGTGTCTGCGTGCGTGCGTGCGTGCGTGCGTACCATGATGGAGAGCGGCGAGGCGTACATGCAGATGGAGAAGACGGTGGCGGCGAGGCCGCAGAAGACCGTGCGAGCCTTGCCGTGCAGCGCCAGCAGCGACACCAGCACCACCGTGGCGAAGATGGTGGTGACCACGCTGAGGAGGCCCAGCATCCGGATCTTGGCCTTGCGCTCCGCGAAGATGAGGAAGATGACCACGTAGATTGCCTCGATCACCGACCCCGCGCCGTTGATCGTCGTCACCAGGATGTTGTTCGGGGACACGAACGGCAGCCCGTACCTTTAATCCACCCAACAAAACCATTATTTTTACCTGCCAAACACACTGAAATCGTAACCAGAAAACCCTTTTTCCATCGAGCTAGGTGCAAAGTAGAAACACATGAACGCGAGGACACGTCACTGCCCGGCTGGCAACGCCGACAGGCCAGGGTGGCCGTGCACGAACCGTGCAGCACAAATTTATCGTTCCCGGGCCCGTGGTACCAGTCACTGTCCCGGTGCTGGTAAATGGGCCCAGCACCAGCTTTCCATCTACAGAGGAAACCGGACACAGGCTAGTCATCTACGCTAGGAGCCAACTCACGCCTGGTTCCTTTCAAAAGAAGAAAAAAAAAACTCACTCCTGGTTCCATCAGCTGCAGTGTTTCTTCTGCACTGTTCGCTCACATGTTTGAATATACATGCCCAGAACAGATCCAGCAGGTGACCCTTGCAGGTTGCAAGCACGGAATTTTTCATTGTGAATTAAGCTGCTTTTGTGAAAAATGGCATGGAAGAACCGAAGAATCAGTCGTGCATGCGAAGGCTGTGTTGTTGCCGCTACTTTTTAGAGAAAAGGCCGGTGTGTCTATCTAGCCTTCTACCGGTACCAGCAGAGTGAAGCGTGTGGGTTGGGGAGCGGTTGGTTACCATGCGGATAGGAGGCAGTTGAGCAGCGTCATGTTGTATGGCACGCCGGAGAAGTCCTCCGTCGACTTCCTCTTGATGATCCTCCAGAAGGTGACGCTGCAGCAACACAGCACACAAGGATTTCTCACCGCTCAGAAGAAAATATTAATCGAGCACGCCGAGAAAAGCAGGAAATGTAGATCAGAGCTTCAGGAAATAATTAATTAGGGGTCATCCTCCTTTTCTAAAAAAAAAATAACAACAATGGAGTGCGACATGAGAGTTAGTTAGTCTGTCTCTAGATAGATGGTACACAGATTCTAACTTTCAGTCAGCATCAAAGATCTGCAGGGTTTCATGTGCTGACTGGTTGGTTTCTCAGAACCACTCTTCGAGAAAGAACGAAATGGTGCGTGGAGAGGAAAGCAAAGTTCAGAGAAGGCTGGCACTTTCCAAGAACAGAGCGCTATATCATTCACAGGTCCTTCTGTTTCCATGTTTGTGCTCACACCGCAAGAGCTCAGCGAAAGGAAACAGAGGAAATCAAGGAGGCTATGCGCCACAGGAGCACTTACACCGGCGACAGGAAGAGGAACAGAGCGATAACATTGCCTGCCAAATGAAAAACAGCCGTCAGACTCAGACCAATCCACAAAAGAAGATGAAGAAAAAAAGAACGCCAAACAGAGGGAAGAAGAACATCGGCCATGGCGCTCGCTCACCTGAGACCCCGAAGAAGAACCTCGCGATATGCTCCATCTCGGCGCGTCTACCCCAAGAACGCGGCGGGGGAGAGGGAGAGGTTAGGTCTATCTATCCTTCTCGGCCGAGAGAGAGAGGAGGAGAGGGGGGGAGTGGAGAGGACAGAGGAGTACTCGGGCACTCAGCTGCACCGAGTAGCTCTCAGCTCCCAACGGCTCGGTAATCAGTACCGCGCTAGGCAACACGGGAGCTAGCGTTACGAATGCGGCGTGTCTTTCTCTGCGTCTGCGGTGATGTGTGGCTGGACTGAAGGGGTGCGAGAGACGATATATAGGGAACAGAGAGAGGTGAGCAGGATGCAGAGAGTGGGCTTGCTTATTCATTTCGAGCTTATCTACTCCTGCGTGACGAAAGAATGTTCGGTGGGAAACACAAATACGCTCCGACAGTGATAATTCAGCAACACTGGCACGTACTCTGTCAAAAAGAAGTTCCTATATACGTATTACAGATGGAGTACATCGTACGGTCATTAATCCATCGGTACAAGACACTGTCATTTCCTTCGGAAAAGTAACCGCTCTAACATAAGTGTCGTGAGAGTATCGTGTATGTATAAATCTCTTCAAACGACTCCAAAATCAGCAACAACCTCTAGAACTCATCTCTCCTGCCTAAAAGATTTCCGCGATTGCCCACTATGGTGGCCACTGTAGCGGATGGGAGAGGCCACCGTGAAATCGTTTCTCCCAGCTTTTAAGTCTTGAGTAGGGCACTGTATTTTGCGATTCCGAGTCGAAGAGAAGTTTTTCCGACGTCTATTTTTTTTAATCTCGAAAAGTTGCATTTTTTATTTTTCATGTTTGTTTAGGAATGGATCATCCTGTCGATTTTTATGTGGGCGATGCCGCTATACGGAGGCATTTCAATGGTCTTCGTTGGTGGCGGCACCCATACTACATTTTTGCTGGATAATTGTCTTGGATGTGGAGTTATTTGCAACCACCTCCCCGTGCTGTTCTCTCATGCTTCGAACCCTCCGCGACCATGTGACACATGATTCTCTGTGCCCCTCCCCCCCGGCGCCAATGGCCCCCTCACCCACATCGGGAAGAATCAGCTACCTCACTATCCAACGAGCTCGTCAAGATGACACTGACGGACTTCGCAAATAACAGACTAACGACATGCACGAGCCTCAAAGGCAGGCTCAACACGTCCTCCCGGTATCGAATTACTGCTTTGATGCCTTGTTCGTGGACTTTGTTTGTACACACCCCACCCCGCCCTTGGCGAGGGAGTGAAGTTCTTCGGTTGTTGCTCGTTCTGTCCCGGATCCATTCGAGATTGACGCTACAAAAGATGGAAATCCTAACTGTTGCAGAGGATGTCTGCCCCACCCGTGTCGCCCTGGAGGAAACGATGACGCATATCATCTTCGCATGTCTTATCACCGTGAGCTTTCAGGACGTTGTTCATGGTCAATACCCGGCCGATGCTCACATGAGGCTGCTCCACTGCTACCCAGCCCTGGTCAGGATCCCTTTGAGAAACGACATGGGCATTTATTCTCTTGTGATGCTCGGGTCTTTGGAAGCACCGGGTTAGTGGCGGAGCTAGCGGAGAATTGTGGAGGGTGGGGGTTGCACCTTAACGTGAGACTCTACACAAAATCCTTTAAAGATTATACCACAACTGAGAGGGCGGGGGAGGGGGACACCCTCCCATTTTTACTGTTGCTTCTTCAAATGTGTTGCGGGAGCACTACGGTGCGGAAAGCTCATCTTGCCATCTCCAACCGACACCATGCTTATCGTTGGCTCGGTTGCCTCGGCAATACATAATGTGATGAAGAGTAGTTGGTCACCGTCCCTTCTTATATGTGCTCTTTGTCCTGTAAAACTCACTTTTTTACGAACAGGTCATATATTAAGTATCACAAGTCCTTGCAAACATACCTTTATAGAAAAATAGAATTACAGCTGAATCCTTATGGGTGGCGAGATTTTCTC
>NC_057802.1:517938674-517945572 GCF_018294505.1 Triticum aestivum
ATAGAGCCATGAGACGCAGTTCAGGGCTCGTTTTGAAATGAAAAAAATCAGATGGGGCCTGTTTGGTTCACATCTCTATTTTAGGTCATTTTGCATACTTGTCCTAGTTGAGCCTGGTTGGGCAAATGCGGGCTAAAGATCAACATCTGCACATAGTTTGGTTGCCTGCATTAGGCTTTCTGCATGAGGGAATCAACTAGTCAGCACGTTGTTTGGTTGCCTGTGTCGCTGTTGTTAAACAAACAACACGTTGTTTGGTTGCAAATGGCTAAAGATGTGATCACCACTTCTCATTAGTGGTGATCTTACCACACACATTGAACATTGTTTTGTCCTAACTAGGAAACAAATGGCAGTTTATCCTAGCTACTAGCAAATGACAATACAAGTTATTAAGAGCCAACATGGCCGAATAAGGATAGTTCAATGATGATAACTAGGTGCTTCCTCTTCCTCTTCCTCTGCCGATGATGTGCTGCTTACTCTTCCTCGCTTCTGCTGCTGCCTCTTTCTTCTTCTTCCACTTGTTCTTCTGCTTCAGATTCTTGTCTGACCTCTGTTATCCCACATTGCCTGAGCCCACTCCAACCTTTTGTTCTTCCACGCTTCGTTGTCGAACGCCTCCACACCATGGCCAGAGCTGATCACCTCATCAGGAGTCACATCTTCCTCCTCCGGCAAAAATTCATCAACTCCCCATTGCAGGATCCAGTTGTGAATGATGCAACATGTAAGAACAAGCTTCACCTGGGTAGGGTAAGGGTGGAATGGCTTCTGATCGAGGATCTTAAACATGTTCTTCAGAGCTCCAAAGGCCCTCTCAACAATGACTCTAAGGTTGGAGTGTCTGAGATTGAACAGTTCCTGAGGAGTCCTCACCTGACCGACATGCATAGCCTGTTGGGGATCGTAGCAGAATTTTAAAATTTTCCTACGCTCACCAAGATCCATCTATGGAGTATACTAGCAACGAGGGGAAAGGAGTGCATCTACATACCCTTGTAGATCGCGAGCGAAAGCGTTCCAATGAACGAGGTTGATGGAGTCGTACTCGCCGTGATCCAAATCACCGATGACCGAGTGCCGAACGGACGGCACCTCCGCGTTCAACACACGTACGGAGCAGCGACGTCTCCTCCTTCTTGATCCAGCAAGGGGGAAGGAGAGGTTGATGGAGATCCAGCAGCACAACGGCGTGGTGGTGGATGTAGCGGGATCTCGGCAGGGCTTCGCCGAGCTTCTGCGAGAGGGAGAGGTGTTGCAGGGGAGGAGGGAGGCGCCAAAGGCTGTAGTACTGCTGCCCTCCCTCCCCCCCTTTATATAGCCCCCCTGGGAGGGGGGGCGCCGGCCAGGAACCCATCTACATGGCGGGCGACGGCCAGGGGGGAGACTTGCCCCCCAAGGCAAATGGGGCACCCCCCCACCCTAGGGTTTCCAACCCTAGGCGCAGGGGGGAGGCCCATGGGGGGCGCCCCAGCCCACTAAGGGCTGGTTCCCTTCCCGCTTCAGCCCATGGGGCCCTCCGGGATAGGTGGCCCCACCCGGTGGACCCCCGGGACCCTTCCGGTGGTCCCGGTACAATACCGGTGACCCCCGAAACTTTCCCGATGGCCGAAACTCGACTTCCTATATATAATTCTTCACCTCCGGACCATTCCGGAACTCCTCGTGACGTCCGGGATCTCATCCGGGACTCCAAACAACTTTCGGGTTTCCGCATACTCATATCTCTACAACCCTAGCGTCACCGAACCTTAAGTGTGTAGACCCTACGGGTTCGGGAGACATGCAGACATGACCGAGACGCCTCTCCGGTCAATAACCAACAGCGGGATCTGGATACCCATGTTGGCTCCCACATGTTCCACGATGATCTCATCGGATGAACCACGATGTTGAGGATTCAATCAATCCCGTATACAATTCCCTTTGTCAATCGGTATGTTACTTGCCCGAGATTCGACCGTCGGTATCCCAATACCTTGTTCAATCTCGTTACCGGCAAGTCTCTTTACTCGTACCGCAATGCATGATCCCGTGACTAACGCCTTAGTCACATTGAGCTCATTATGATGATGCATTACCGAGTGGGCCCAGAGATACCTCTCCGTCATACGGAGTGACAAATCCCAGTCTCGATCCGTGCCAACCCAACAGACACTTTTGGAGATACCCGTAGTGTACCTTTATAGTCACCCAGTTACGTTGTGACGTTTGGCACACCCAAAGTACTCCTACGGTATCCGGGAGTTGCACGATCTCATGGTCTAAGGAGAAGATACTTGACATTGGACAAGCTCTAGCAAACGAACTACACGATCTTTGAGCTATGCTTAGGATTGGGTCTTGTCCATCACATCATTCTCCTAATGATGTGATCCCGTTATCAATGACATCCAATGTCCATAGTCAGGAAACCATGACTATCTGTTGATCAACGAGCTAGTCAACTAGAGGCTTACTAGGGACACGTTGTGGTCTATGTATTCACACATGCATTACGATTTCCGGATAACACAATTATAGCATGAACAATAGACAATTACCATGAACAAAGAAATATAATAATAACCATTTATTATTGCCTCTAGGGCATATTTCCAACATAGCCAGCATCTCCAAGGTAGAACTTGCCATCGGGGATGTTGATGCCCTCATGACGACTCATGCTGTCACCGAGAATGTTAGCATCATGTGTTGATCCTTCCCAGCCAGCCATCACATATGTGAACTTCAGATCAAAGTCAACAACAGCTAGCACATTCTGACTTGTGTAGTGCTTCCTGCCTCTATATGCTGCAGCTTGTGACCTCGGCACTCTGGCAGTGACATGAGTACCATATATTGCTCCAATGCAATCCTCAAATGACATTACAATATGTTGTTAGTCTACTACAAAACAATAACAACATATCAAGGCATGACCTACAACAACATATCAAGTGCTCACCTTGAAGTATGGATACCATCTTGGGCTAGTGCGATTCTTGATAGGAGTCCAGTCGGTTGGTAACCTGATCATCTCTCCTCTGAGCTCCCCAACAGCATACATCACTTGTTTGAAGTACCTGGAGATGGTCTCCATTGATCTCCTGAAGGTGTTGTGCACAACCCTGAACCTCTGGTTATGACCAACAACATGGAGGAACATGGCGACTTGCTCTTCCACAGTGGTGTGGATGCTATCTTCTAGTAGCCTCCCTGCTCCTAAACGCCTGCACAAGCCTGGCGAAAGGTGCTCTTTTCATTCGAAGCATCCACAGAGTCTCTGTGTCGTTGCAGTTGTAGATGTAGTTCAGATTCACTATCCTCTCTTGATCCCGGATTAATATCGGACCATACCGGATGCGAGGTCTCTCATTCCGACGAACAACTCTCTTATAGACCAACAGGATCCAGGCGTGAACCACAGCTATCAACGATGCTGCCTGAACTAGAATCTTCGTCCTTTCATCCACAACCTAAGCGACATCCATGATGCGGTCAGCGATGGCGCTATCGACCCTAAACGCTCCTATCGAACGACCTAACGCATAACAGAGGAGGTGGAGGGGGAGGGGGTAGCTTACCAGCTTCGAGGTCAGGGGAGACATGGGCGGAGAAAGGGAGGGCTGGACGGAGACGAAGAAGAAAGGGAGAAGCAGCTGCCGCTGCCAGGGAGTGCTCCTGCCGCCTCTTGCCGCCGCAAGGGAGTGTCGCAGCCGCAGATCTCAGCCGCCGCCGCCGTCCCAGGCGCAGATCTGAGTCGCCGCCGCCACCGGTTCCAACAACAGAGGAGGGTTTGTCCTACAGCTAAAGGTGAGTGGGTAAATGGGGTGGTTAGGGTATATTTGGCACCACCCCGTCTTGGCCGATTTTCCCCTCCCGCCATCTCCGCCCGTATCCCCCCTGCACCGCGCCCTACGCGGCGTCTTCGTTTTCCGTCCCACTCAGCCTGACTCGTTGGAAATGACCGATTCGAGTGTTCCCAGCGAGTCAGGCTGAGGGGTGCTTTAAATTCCATGCAGATGCGAGCCAGGCCGGCCTGCAGGCAACCAAACGGCTCATTTTCATCCCGCACGGGTCTGGTTGGGCTGTATGCAGCCTACCAACGCGTCCACGGTGATCCTCTCCACACGTGACCAGTAAAAAAAAGTTAAAACCGGAGCGAGTTTTGCTTGGCTAGGGTGAAGAAAGCTATGCTCGATTTGGAGTCGGAGAGAAGTTTCTCCCAGGATCAAATCATTTGTCGCGACCGGTTGCATTTTCATACCTGTTCCATCTTTCCTTTATGTGCCCCCCTTGGCACGCAACGGGAAACCAGCCAGTCTGGGAACAACAACCATACACATGCGCCGGAGCTATGCCCGGCCAACGGCCAGGTCTTCCTGACGGGAACGGCGAAACTCGCGTGACCGAGCGCGCGCGCGCGCGTCCGTCCGTCCTCGTTGGATTCCCGTGTGGCCCCGGGCGAGAAAGTGAGCCACTGCGGCAGAGCTCAGTCGCATGCATGCAGCACGGTACTCTGTCAGTGAGACCCTCACGAGACACGAGCCAAATACTAACACCTAGTAAACGAACGCGTTTTAACCTGGAAAATGGACGCTAATCGTAATCGTACGTCTCTTCGACCGCACGTACGTACGTTTTCTTGCGTGCGGCGTGCGGCGCTCTCCCGTTCGTGTGCATGACTACACCTACACGGTATCCATGCTTGGTGCTGTGCGTCCATGTGTCGGTCGACCAACGGTGCCATGGCAACAAAAGTGCGTGCCGCACGGTCGCTGGTCTAACGTTTGTCACCGTCGATCCATGCACGGGAGAAACAACATCCACGCGTGCGTGTTGCTTCTGTTCTCATCCGGTCCGGTCGCGCGAGAAACCTTAACCAGGCGCTCTGAGAGTAGGATTAGCATTTGCCAGACTGCTGGGGATGGATGGAGACATGGAGTCACGGGATCGTCGGTAGGTAGCTTTTGAACCTTGGCTGGCCGGAGACGGGCGAGTGAAAGCTGAATAAAACTGTTGCTTGTTGATGATTTGGTGCGGCATACAAGAGTATATAAGAGGGTACAAACCGACTTGGGGTAGGGGTACAAAACTGATTTGGACTAGAAGTCGTATACCATAATGACTACTCTAACATCCCCCGCAGTATCAACGGCAGGCTCGACGACGTTGAGACTGAAACAGATATCTTGAAACGGCTTAGTAGGCAGTGCCTTGGTGAAAATGTCAGCAAACTGAGCCGTAGAAGGAACATGAAGCACCCGAACCTGACCAAGAGCAACCTTTTCACGAACAAAATGAATATCAATCTCAATATGCTTTGTGCGTCGGTGTTGAACTGGATTGCTGGTCATGTAGACTGCTGATATGTTGTCACAGTAGACAATAGTGGCCTGCTCAATAGGCCTGTGTAGCTCGGAGAGTAACTGCCGAATCCAGATTGTATCTGCAACGGCATGTGCCACAGCGCGATACTCAGCCTCGGCCGACGAACGTGAGACTGTAACCTGTCTTTTCGAAGACCAAGAAATCAAATTGTTACCAAGAAAAACACAAAAACCGGAAGTGGACCTTCGAGTGTCAGGACAACCAGCCCAGTCTGCATCAGAGTATGCGGTAAGCGAGTTTGGAGAAGAATTATTGAGGTGGAGACCATGATTGAGAGTTCCTTTTAAATACCGAAGAATGCGTTTAACATGATTATAGTGAGGAACCCGGGGATCATGCATATAGAGACATGCTTGTTGAACAGCAAAAGAGATTTCAGGACGAGTAATGGTGAGATATTGGAGAGCACCTGTTAGGCTACGATAGAGAGTAGGATCGGAAAAGGGTTCACCGGTAGCCGAAAGTTTAAAACTAGTATCGACAGGAGTGCGAGATGATTGACAGTCAAGCATACCAGCACGATTAAGAAGATCAAGAATATACTGGCGTCGGGAAAGAAAAAGGCTGGAGGAATCTCGAACAACAGCAATGCCTAAGAAATGATGAAGGAGTCCTAGGTCAGTCATAGAAAATTCAGATCTAAGAAGAGAGACAATATGATCTAAGAACTTTTGAGAGGAGGCGGTAAGAATGATATCATCTACATAGAGAAGTAAATAGGCAGTGTCAGAAGTTTGATGATACACAAAAAGAGATGTGTCGGAGAGAGATGGAGTGAAGCCTATTGTTTGAATGAAGGAGGAGAAGCGTTGAAACCAAGCTCGTGGGCCTGTTTAAGACCGTAGAGAGATTTCTGAAGAAGACATACATGAGTTGGAAAGGATGGATTTTCAAAACCCAGAGGTTGCTGGCAGTAGACAGTTTCTTGAAGGGAACCATGGAGGAAAGCATTTTTAACATCAAGTTGGTGAATGGGCCATGAAGAGGAGACAGCAACACTAAGAACGGTGCGAATGGTGCTAGGTTTAACAACAGGAGAGAAGGTTTCTTCGTAATCAATTCCTTGTTGCTGAGAAAAGCCACGACAAACCCACCTGGCTTTATATCATGAGAGGCTCCCATCATAGTGGAACTTTTGGCGAAAAATCCATTTGCCAGAAACAATATTTGTATTGGGAGGACGAGGAACAAGTTGCCAGGTGTTGTTTTGAAGTAAAGCATTATATTCTTCTTGCATGGCAGTGGCCCAATTGGGACCAAGTAGAGCAGTTTTGTAATTCTTTGGAAGAGAAGTGAGAGATACGGAGGTATGAAGGTTTAGGCGGTCTTGGGGTTGATGAAATCCTGATTTGGCCCTAGTACGCATGCGATGATCATTAATCGGGGCTGCTGTAGGAATATCACGAGGGGGTAAGGTGGGTACTGGTGAGTCCGGCGCAGCGGAAGAGTCGGACGAAGGAGTAGGGCTGGGTGGTGGAGTGGGAGCAGGGCTGGGTGGTGGAGTGGGAGTAGGGGCCGGGGG
>NC_057802.1:517945582-517962956 GCF_018294505.1 Triticum aestivum
TTTAGGCGGTCTTGGGGTTGATGAAATCCTGATTTGGCCCTAGTACGCATGCGATGATCATTAATCGGGGCTGCTGTAGGAATATCACGAGGGGGTAAGGTGGGTACTGGTGAGTCCGGCGCAGCGGAAGAGTCGGACGAAGGAGTAGGGCTGGGTGGTGGAGTGGGAGCAGGGCTGGGTGGTGGAGTGGGAGTAGGGGCCGGGGGTGTTGGGGAGGGAGCAGGGGTCGGGGGTGTTGGGGACGTCTCGGGTGGGGTG
The DNA here is from genome assembly GCF_018294505.1 of Triticum aestivum. Lineage (NCBI taxonomy): Eukaryota > Viridiplantae > Streptophyta > Magnoliopsida > Poales > Poaceae > Triticum > Triticum aestivum. The sequence goes on from NC_057802.1 coordinate 517,945,841, forward strand.
AGTGTATGGTTGGGATTGGCTATGGTGGGTGTTAATGGTGGTGGTGATAAGTTGTGTTCGGCAGGTAGGGGAGTATATAGTTGGAAAGGACGGGGAGAGGGGGTGTTTGCGGAGTTAGGGGTGTTGGATGGTGTAGTAGTGCGTTGTGAGAAAGGAAAAAATGTGCTCAGCAAACGTGACATGACGAGAGACATGAACGTGTCCGGTGTGAAGGTCGAGACAGCGATAGCCTTTGTGCTCGTCAGAGAAGCCGAGAAAAGCACATGGGATAGAGCGTGGTGACAATTTATTTGCAGAAGTGGCGTAGGCATTGGGAAAACAGAGACAGCCGAAAACACGAACCGCGGAGTAGTCGGGGTGGGAAAGAAAGAGGGAATAATAGGGAGTAGTGTTGGGTTTAGTTTTAGAAGGTCGAATATTTAGAAGGAAGGTGGCCATGTGTAGGGCTTCAGCCCAAAACTTGGGAGGCATAGATGATTGAATGAGGAGAGTGCGAACTATATCATTGAGGGTGCGAGGAGAGCGTTCTGCTTTACCATTTTGAGGGGAGGTGTAGGGACATGAGAACCTAAGCAGGATGCCATGTTGTAAGAAGAAAGTACGATTTTTAATGTTATCAAACTCGCGACCATTGTCACATTGGATAAAGCGAATTGGGAGGAAGAAGTGAACAGACACATAGCGTTGAAAATTAAGGAAAAGAGAATGGACCTCGGATTTGTTGCGTAGAGGAAAAGTCCAGACAAAGTGGGTGAAGTCATCTAGGATAACAAGGTAGAATTTAAAACCCGAAACACTTGCAATGGGAGAGGTCCATAAATCACAATGTATTAATTCAAAGGGATAAGTGCTACAAGAACTAGAGGAACTAAAGGGAAGACGCACATGTTTGCCTAATTGACAAGACTCGCAAAACACAGAATTATGAGAGTCCCTATTACATGGTATGGTAAATTCACTAAGCATAGAAGCTAAGACGGCGGAGTTGGGATGGCCCAAGCGACGATGCCAGAGATCGACGGAGGCCAGCATGGATGTTGGAGGGGTGGCGGCAGGAACTCCATTAAGAGAATAAAGATCACCGGAGCTATTGAAGCGAGCGATCTCGGCCTTGGTCAGGTAATCCTTCACAGATAAACCAAAAGGGTCAAATTCAGCCGAAACTAGATTGTCGCAAGTAAATTGGCGAACAGAGATAAGATTTTTAATGAGGGCGGGTGCAACTAGAACATCGCGAAGTAAAAGAGGTTTGGTGGAAGAGGGAAGTTGAGCCTGACCAACACAATATATAGGAATAGATGATCCATCTCCAAGGATAATGGAAGGGAAAGGAGATTTAGTGCAAGAAGATAGCCAATTACTAGATGCAGACATATGACTAGAGGCCCCTGAATCAAAGATCCAATCCGTACCTGAGTTTCCTTGTGCAGCAAAGTTATTCATGACCTGGAGAAAGACAGCTTGATCCCAGCTCGGCGTCGCAGGTGAGGGTGGCGTCGGAAGCAGTGCCGGCGGATACGATGGTGAAGGCAGTAGGGCCGGCTGGGGAGTGTAGTAGGCATTGGCCTGCTGTGGTGGGGGTGGCGTCGGGAGCAGGGCCGGCTGAGGTGTGTAGTAGGCGCCGCCGTCGGTGCTGTAATAACCATAAGGAGCATACGTCGGGGCGGCGTGATAGGCATTGGCCGGCTGTCGGGGGTTGAGAACCCCGGGAGCACCTGTAGGCGGCCGAAGGCCGGGATGCCAGGCACCTGAGTATGCCGGCGGAGCACCGAGGGTGGACGGAGCGGACCAGGGCATGGGCCATGCTTGAACAAGCCCCGTCCAAGGATCATGAGGAGGCCGCCATGCAACCGCAGATGGAGCACTGGTGGGTGGTGCAGGACTCGGTGCTGGTGATGTCGTAGGCGGAACCGAACGAGTCGACGGCGGCCTGTAGATAGGGTTTTTTCCGCGGTAGTTCGGACTAGGACGCCAGCCTGGGGGCGGTTGAACAGATGACGATGCGGACGGCCCGGCGGCAGGAGCCGGCCTGGAAGGCGGCGCTGGTGTAGACGACAGAGGAGGATGAGCCGCAGCATGAAAGACCTTGGGGCGAGAGTCCTTGCGAGCTTGTGTTTCCGCCGCGAGTTGTAGCAAGGAACGAACTTCAGCGAAGGTAGGAGGGGGCCGTATCATCGGTATGAACGAGGCTTGCTTGTCAAAGTCTTCGCTGAGGCCGACGACGACGATATTGATTAGCTGTGAGTCGCTAACTGTATCGCCGAGTTCCCGGAGCTCATCACCAATGGTCTTAACGCGCTGGCAGAACAGGTTCACCGGGACGTCTCCTTGCACCATATTGCGAAGCTCGGTGTGGAGAGCGTTTTTCCGAGCGTCGGTGTTGCTTTGGAAGAGCTGACGGAGGGAATGCCAGATGTTGGCAGCGGTGGCGCCGTCGTGATCGAGCATGTTGAAGATCTCGGTGGTGATGCGGGTGTAGAACCACTGGACGATCGCGAGATCGTCTTTCAACCATTGCGGATCGTCGGGGCGGGGAAGACAGTTGGCGGTGACATGCGAGCGCAGGTTGCAGCGGCCGAGGTGGAGATCGAAGAGATGTCTCCAATGATAGTAGTTGTGGGCGGCGAGATCTGCCCCTATGGGGATGTAGGGGCAGACGTCGGAGATTGTGTCAGCAAGAGATATTGGTGCGGCGAGGATGGGTGCAGGGTAGTTTTGTGGAGCTATGGTGAGAGCCGAGAGAGAAGCGGCCGCGGTGTTGGCAGCCTTGGCGATGAGTGCGGCCCGGCGCTCGAAGTAGCCGGGCGGCGGCGGCGGTGGCGTTGGCGGAGCCATACCCTAAACCCTAGGACCGGTATCTGATACCATGAAAGCTGAATATAACTGTTGCTTGTTGATGATTTGGTGCGGCATACAAGAGTATATAAGAGGGTACAAACCGACTTGAGGTAGGGGTACAAAACTGACTTGGACTAGAAGTCGTATACCATCATGATTACTCTAACAGCGAGACCGAGAGAGGGCCATGCCTGGACGCCAGTGCATGTGACTATGTGAGACCAGTCAATGTGCAGCAGCTAGTGTTGTCCAAACGTAGCAGAGTGGCAGCAATGCTTCCATATTTCCCGATGGAATTTCCCATACGGTAGCGAGAGGGAGAAAGACGCTGGAGTGGCAGGACATGGCGCCGCGTTTGTGCCCAACCTGCTGCATGCTCGCTGCAGCACAACAATACACCGTCACGTACTCACGTGCATATGCAAGGAGACAGCAGGGGAGCCCTGTGGCCTTGTCCCCATGCCCGTTGCGACGCTTGCTTTAGCAGTTGATCGATCATAGTAGATATACAATACAAGCGGTTTGGGGGACGAAAGTGCGTGACGCCATTGTCATTTTTGGTCCGGGGACAATGCATGATAGATGAACCAATCGTGTGTCAACTCGAGAGCATGCAGAAATGACAAATCAGCGTGCCGCCTACGGTGCATGAATCATGCTTGATGATAATCTATACTAGTACTAGAGACTCCGGATAAGTACCGACCGTGTGTGTGTTACGTGTGGTCCGCCCTAACATGTGTCCCTTCGATGTCTGATGATGGGTGATGGCGCTCTGTGTCTTTGGCTACATCCGGCAAAACCACGGACGCTCGAATGGGGGTATACATGCGCTGATGGGTCGATACATGATATACATGCATGGGTCGGGGTCAGGGTCAGGGTCAGGGGTACGGGTTTGCCAAGTTGGCCAGCCCAATGATTCGAGGTCCCATCTAACTATATCCTTCACATGCCATTCATTGTCTGAAGGGTCCAGATAACCTTTTGATCTGGCAATTTTATATGCACATATTCTCTCGAAAAAGGTTGTGTCGCTGAGCATATAAGAGCAACTTCAATGAGCGGACTCAAACGGACGGCGTCTTCCGTTTGGGTCGACCGTCCGCCCGCCGTCCGCCCTATTTTAATTTTAGGTTGGCAGTGCGCCCAACGGGTCGACCCATTTCATGATCGCGCGCGTTTAAGATCATGCCGCCGTCCTGGTTTTGGCGCTCCAGCGCGCGGGGAAAGCGGCCTAGCGCGCGCTGGTTTTGGCGCTTCAGCGCGCGGGAAAGGTTCGCGCGCGCGCCGCTGACGGCGCTCGTTAGAAAAAAAGCCCACCCTCCACACTGTCCGCCGCCCCACTCTCGCCGCCTCCGCGCCATCATGTCGATCCGCCACCTGGGCGCTTCGGATTTTCGCGGAGTCCGCGAGCGCCGCTCCGGCACCTTCTCCTCCAAGATCTGGTTTTGCGAGAAACGTCTTATACTCGGCACCTTCGACACCGCAGAGGAGGCGGCCCGCGCGCACGACGCGGCGGCGTGGCGCTTCCTGAGGCCTCGTCGGGATATGATTTTTCTCAACGTGTCGAGCCAGCGGGCGCAGGATCTGGCGCCTCTCCCGCGGCTTTTCACCGACGAGGATCGCCGTGTCCACCGGAGGCGGCAGCGTCGCCTCGCCATCGCAGAGAAGGACGTGGAAGCCTTGGTGGTGTGGCGCGGAGGCTTCCCGCAGGACATCGTCGACTAGCGCCAGTTCTACAAGCAATTGAGGTTGGAGAGGGACGCGAGGAGGAGGGAGCGAGCCGCCTATCGGGAGGACAAGCGTTCGCGGAAGCAGGCAGCTCAATTGAAACTGAAGCTACGAGAAACGTCGGGTTGGGACTTTGAAGACGAGCAGCTTGCTGACGCCTACCTTCAGACGTCGGAGGAGGACATTACCGAGTCGGAGTCAGAAAGCGACGAGTAGTGGTCTTTTTCTTTTATATGTGTACGCTAGAACTATCTATGTATCCATTTTAATCTGAAAAAATGGCCGGCGGCGTCAGCGACGTAGCAGGCGGGCGAGGGTGTGAATCCACTGTGCCACCGACCAGCGGGCCCGGTAAGGAAAGAGGGCGAGCGCGCGCGCGTCCGTCTTGTGTCCGCGCCGACGCAAATCAGGCTAAAAAATGGGCCAGGAATTGGTCGGCAAGCGGACGCGCGTCCGTTTAGGTCGGCGCGTTGGGCCGGCTTTTTTGTCCCCGCCGACTCAAACGGACGCCCGCGGACGAAATGGGTCGCCCCATTGGAGTTGGAGTTGTCTAATGTCTTGCACGAAACTTTATATATACTCTTCGCAGAGGGGGATCTCTGAAGAGGACATAATGAAGTGCTTTTCATCGCAATTGATTTAATTTCTTGTGTGCAGGTGCAGCAATATGCTGCGGTTGTGAGCGTCGTACAATCTTTGATTGATTCGGGTGAATGGGAAAAAGAAATCAAGGACGGGACCTCCTCCCTCTCTGGAAAGGAATTGCCTTTCATCGCTGTGTAGATTTCCTTTATTATTCTTTTTGCGGAAACTTCATCTGTGGTACGGCTGTGGTCATGCAACGTTGATTGATTCGGGTGCACAACATATCATGTGATGATGTGGCGGATTGATCGCCCTGGTCTAGCTAGCTACTACTCCTACTCGGCTAGCTGGGGTCATGCAAATCAAGATCCAAATCGTCAACGACCTACCAAACAGGGATGGTGCACAACGTCAAAAGTGTGGCCGTCGGAACTCGGAATTGCATCACATATTCACATCACTTGATGGGTCAGCAAACCTATAGATGTACATTACACATACGTAGACTGTTATGAAAGCCTGAGAGATAAGTCAGACGTGTATTCTAGGTAGGGCATGTACAGTACGTATGCGTGCCTTCATACGTGTCAGCTGAACTAAGAATGCATGCTGTGGGTAGATAATGCATGTGAATGGCAGGTTGGTACGTACGTACGAGCCTGTGGGAACTAGCCAAGCTTAGCACGGCTACATTACATAGCGGTAGCACGTAGCATGTATAGCACACGGCGCGGCGGCGCCGTGTCCTTATCCACCTCGTAACCACCGGCGGCGAGTAATCCTGGCCGGATGTGGTCAAACGTAGTCAGCCGCGGCGAACTGAGACGACATACGGTTTCTGAAGACATCAGCGCAGCCGTACGTACAGCGTACTACTTGTACACACATACAAATATATTGATCTTTTCGATAAAGGGCGATGTTATTATCTCAGAATGTAGCATCAAGGAGATACAAAACATTATAAATAACACACGGCCTCTGGATAATTAAGATGCACACAGTCAAATCCAAAAGTCTGACAAAAACATGAAATATAAACCGACATATCGGCAACAGTAGAGTTCTATAGACCGACACTATGCCTATGTCGAAGGTGGTGTGGTAGATCTATCCGGATGTTATGCTGTCACCCATGTTGGGAAAAAACCTCCATAGCCACCTGCTCCAACCGCGTATACACCACCTTAAACAGCGATTGATGCTCCAATCATTGTAGCATAGACCACGTATGAAGCGAGTGCGTACAACGGAAAATAATCTGCAGAGGAGAAGCATTTTTTCCATTAAAAACCAAATCGTTTCTATATAGCCAGAGGGACCAAAGTAAGGCGTACGCTCCCACCTTTATAAGCGCTTTAAACCTATTTGAAATACCATCCAATCAGTGACCAAATATATTGCCAACACTTGTGGACGGATATAAATTTGACGATATTTGGATGATTGATCACGTAGAACGTGCAAACTCGCATTGGAAAAAGAGGTGTTTGATTGTCTCGTCATGAGTACAAAAACAACACTTCTTACTCTCTGGCCAGTTGCGTCGTGCGAAGTTGTCTTTGGTTAACACAACTCCCTTACGAAGATACCACATGAAGATTTTCACTTTTAGTGGAATCTAACTCGATCGATCTATACCTCAAAAGGTCTCGAAGATACGCAGTAATGTACGTAGACAGGCCCATTGAAGCCGTATACGCGTGTACGTATGTAGAGCGCGACCGGGTATTGATGGTGCTGACGACGAAGTATCGGCTCTACGTATGTAGACGTTTATTGATCATGCCATACGTACATGTATAGGGCAGCGAGGACTACAGCTTTTAGCCTAGCTAGTACGAGTAGATGCATAGATGCATTGTTGGCAATGTTATCCGGCCGGCAGAGTACGTGCGTTGACCCGCTGGATGCATGGCTGCCAAGTATCCTGGATAGCCATTGTGCAACGAACACGGTGTTTTGGCTTCTAGGTGCATATGCACTCATTATCTAAATACATATTTTGAAAAGTTGAAAAATTTAGAACAAAAATTCAGCGGGTATATCTGGACATTCTATGTGCATGTACAAACTTTCAGTGAAAAACGAAGTTTTTTGTGGCTTGTGTAAAAGAGATAAAGAAATGCAAAATGAATAGTTGTAATGAAGCATTAGGAATTTTTTTTTTTACACAAGCCACAAAAAACCTCGTTTTTCACCGAAAATTCTGTGCACGCACATTTTTTTTCCGAAAAGGGGATCTCCCCGGCCTCTGCATCAGAGTGATGCATACGGCCCTCTTATTAACGAAGAAACAAGTTCCAACAAGGTTCCAAAGTCTCCGACTGAAAAGAAATAAAAAGACAGCTCACTCAGAGCTAAAGAGGCTAGACACATAGACTAGCCAAGATACGACGCCACAACCGGCTGGCTATAGATAAATAGGTAAACTAATTGCCTATCCTATTACATGACCGCCATCCAAACCGGTTGAAGATATCCCGAGCTACCATCTCCCAGCGGATAGATCCAGTAACCAAATGCTCCCCGGCCTCCATCGGAGTGAGTAGCGACCATGAACGGATCACAGCCGTGGCCCGGAAAATAACCTGCAAAAAGTGAATACGTGATGTTCTGTTAAAAACCAAATCATTTCTGCAAGTCCAGATAGTCCACAACAAAGCACAAACTCCAACGCGAATATGTCTCGCTAATTCCGGCTCAATCCCAGTGAGCCATGTCCCAAATAACGTAGTGACAGAATTCGGTGGAGTAATGTTAAAAGCAATGTGAACCGTCCTTCAAAGTACTCTGGCAAACGGGCAATCAAAAAAGAGATGTTTGATCGTCTCGTCCCGATCACAGAAGCTACACCTCGTAGGTCCTGTCCAATTACGCTTAATCAAGTTATCCTTGGTTAAAATAACCTGTTTATGGACAAACCACATAAACACCTTTATTTTCAAAGGAACTTTGACAGCCCAAACATGTTTGGAGGTAGGAATGGAGCTCGAATTAATTACATCAATATACATTGATTTAACCGTGAATACTCCAAACCTAGTCAGTTTCCAGCGTAATACATCGGGTTGTTGAGAAAGGTAGACATCCATTAGTCTCCGAACTAGACGGAGCCAATCTTCCCAACGATTGCCCACTAACGACCGTCTGAATTGAATATTAAGGGGGATGGATTGAAACACCGTAGCAACGAACACCTCACGTCGTTGAACAATGCGATATAAAGACGGATATTGAATGGCCAAGGGTGTCTCGCCGAGCCAAGTATCCTCCCAGAAGCGTGTACTAGCGCCGTTGCCAATAACAACCTTTGTCCTATTGAACAGAGATTGTTTGACTTTCATCAGACCTTTCCAGAAAGGCGAGTCAGTTGGCCTGCCTGTGACCTGGGACAAGGACTTTATCTGTAGGTACTTGCTGCGAAGGATTTGGGCCCACATGGCATCAGTCTCAAAAGAAAGCTTCCACAGCCACTTGCTAAGAAGGCATCTATTCTTAACTTCAAGATTCTCAATACCAAGACCCCCTTGGTCTTTCGGTCTACAGATGACATCCCATTTTGCAAGTCTGTATTTTCTTTTTAGATCATCACCCTGCCAAAAGAAACGCGATCGATAAAAGTCCAGTCTTTTCCTAACACCAACTGAGACTAGAAAGAACGATAAGAGAAACATAGGCATACTCGTAAGCACCGAATTAATCGGCCTCCATATGACATGAGCTTGCCCTTCCAGCAACTCAGTTTCTTCTCAAACCGGTCTTCGATGCACTTCCATTCTCTATTGGTTAGCTTTCTATGGTGGATTGGAATACCTAGGTAAGAGAAAGGTAAATCCCCCAAATCACACCCAAACAATTGCCGATAAGCCTCCTGTTCGTCTTTGGCTCTACCAAAGCAGAATAGCTCGCTCTTATGAAAGTTAATCTTTAACCCGGTCAATTGTTCGAAAAGGCATAACACCAGCTTCATATTTCTCGCCTTGGCCAGGTCATGCTCCATAAAGATGATTGTATCATCAGCGTACTGAAGGATGGATACACCTCCATCAACCAGATGAGGGACCAAGCCACCCACTTGACCATTCTCCTTAGCCCTTCCTATCAGGATGGCTAACATGTCAACCACAATGTTAAATAAGATAGGGGACATCGGATCTCCTTGTCTTAGGCCTTTATGTGTCTGGAAGTAATGACCAATATCGTCATTCACTTTAATTCCCACACTCCCTTTTTGCGTAAATGATTCAACCTGGCGTCGCCAGGCTTCATCAAAGCCTTTCATACGCAATGCCTGTTGGAGAAATGGCCATTTAACCTTATCGTACGCTTTTTCGAAATCCACCTTAAAAATGACACCATCTAACTTCTTGGAATGTATTTCATGGAGCGTTTCATGAAGGACGACCACCCCTTCCAGGATGTTTCTATCCGGCATGAAGGCAGTTTGGGAGTGCTGCACCACAGAATGCGCAATCTGTGTGAGCCTATTAGTCCCGACCTTGGTGAAAATTTTAAAACTAACATTGAGAAGGCAGATCGGCCTGAACTGCTCAATTCTCACAGCATCCGTCTTCTTCGGAAGCAGTGTGATAGTTCCAAAATTCAAGTGAAATAATTGAAGCTGTCCAGAGAACAGATCATGAAACATAGGTAGCAAATCCCACTTAATAATATGCCAGCACTTCTTGTAGAACTCCACCGGAAATCCATCTGGTCCGGGAGCCTTATTATTTTTCAACTGTGCTATAGCATCGAACACCTCCTTTTCCGAAAACGGGGCAACCAGAATATCATTTTCAGCAGCTGAAAGTTGAGGCACATCCTCATTTCTGGACTCATCGAGAGATACACAATTATCCTCCGGTGGTCCAAACAACTGCCTATAATACTCGGTTATATATGTCTTTAGGTTATCTTGTCCTAAAATAGTGCTCTCATCTTGTTCCAGTTGGAATATTATCTTCTTTCTATGCTTACCATTAGCAATCAGATGAAAGAATTGAGTATTCGCGTCCCCTTGGACCACTTTGCGAACCTTAGCCCGCAAGGCCCACTTCAATTCTTCTTCGCGGAGAAGTTCTTTCAATCTCTTCTCTGCTTCACTTTTCACCTGAAGCTCAGCAGGTATCAAAATCGTGGATTCAGCCTTAACGTCCAGATTCTGAATAAGAGAGAGGAGCCTGTCTTTCTCAACCTTATATACCCCACTAAGATGCTTAGCCCAACCCCATAAGAAGCTTCTCAAACTCCTAATCTTATTTTGCCAGCGCTCGACCGCAGTCCTACCGCCTACACCCTTCGCCCATTCCCTGATCAGGTCTAGGAACCCTTCGCGTTCGAACCAGGCCATCTTAAAAGAAAAGGTGTTTTTGTTTCCCACGTGGTTCAGCTCCCCTGAGTCAACGAACAGGGGTGTGTGATCGGAAAAACCCCGAGAAAGAGCTTGAACCGTCACAAGCGGGAACTTCTGTTCCCACTCTACACTCGCAAGAACGCGATCAAGCTTTTCGTAAGTCGGGTTAGGCAAAGAGTTAGCCCATGTAAACTTTCTACCAGAAAGCTCTATCTCCCTCAGATCCAAGCTTTCAATAATAGTATTGAACATGAACGACCACCTGCCGTCAAAATTATCATTATTCTTCTCCTCTCTCCTCCTAATGATGTTGAAATCACCCCCAACTAAGATTGGAAGCTGCTCGGACCCACAAATCCGAACAAGATCCGCCAAAAATTCCGGTTTAAGCTCGGGCTGTGCGGCACCATAAACCGCCACCAACGCCCAGTTGAAACCATCAACCTTAGACCTTACTCGAAACTTAACCGCAAAGTTGCCCATGACTACACTCCGGACTTCAAGCGAGTCGCATCTCACACCCAGCAAGATACCACCCGATCTTCCTCGCGGAGGGAGGCAATGCCAATCAAAATCAACACCACCCACAAGAGAGGAAAGGAACTGGGGCGCAAAGTTGTCTCTACCAGTTTCCGATAGCGCAATAAAATCTAAACGATACTCCAGAGATGCCTCAGCAAGAAACCTTCTTTTAGCCAAGTCTTTCAGACCTCTGCTATTCCAAAAGATTCCTTTCATCACTCATCATGAAATTTTTTAGTAGTCCGAATCCTAGCACTCCGACGCACTGCAGAATCGGGGTAAATTTTCCGTTTCCACTTACGCTTGGGTTTACTAGGTCCTAGGTCCCGATCCTCATAACCGGACTCAGCGGAACAAACGACTGCATTCTCTATGGGCATATCGTCGTCCTCAGACTCATGATTGGATGGTGTTAGATCCACACACAAATTATTGAGCACTCTAACCCCTAATGCATCAATCTCATTGTCATTCATGGGTTTAACCGCTGCAATATTACGAATAGTTTCTAAGGCACGCTCCGCCTCCAAATCTAACAAATCATTCACCGAATTGGAAACCTCACTATATGTAGCCCCGAGTGAAACTCCCAATTGGTTTGCATTATTTATAATCTCCTCATTAGAAAAATGCAATAAAGAGTTAGATATGTTGACGGACATACCAGCAGAGATTGCAGCGTCCTGAAGCTTGGCGGCCCTCATAGCGCACCGCTGCTGCATATCATCCACCTCCGGAAGCTCATGGACGCGAGCACTGAACCGTCTCCCCGTCGAGACAGGGTCTGGGATCCCGCCAAAAGCAACGACCTCCTCCCTAGTAAAGCCTCGCACTGAGTCCCTCAGAGGATCAACCGAGGTTACCGGAGGAGGTAGCCGCGGGCTCCCAAACCCCACCGGGGGGTCCACGTCCACGGGGACGAACGGATAGGAGAAGGCGGGGGCCGCCTGCCCGTGCCCTCCTCCCACCCCCCTGCCGACGCGGAGGGTAGAACCGTCGGTGAAGGAGTGGCGGTCCTCCTAACCGCCGGGGAAGAAGGGAGAGCCAGGGCCACCTGCCCCAGCGCAACAGCTGGCTCGGGTGGCACCGCCCCAACCGGGGAGGCAAGAGCCGAGGCCGCCTGCCTCGGGCTCCCTCCCCCGGCGCTGGCCGACCCCACCGGGACCGGCGTCCCCACAGGGGGAAAGGCTAGGTCCACCTGACCCATGCAGCCCTCCCCACAGCCGACCATCGCCGGCGTCACCGGCGTCACCGGCGCCAGACTAAGAGAAGGAGAGACCGAAGCCACCTGCCCCAGACTCCCCTCCCCATACCGAACCACCAAGTCAATCGACGCCTGCCGGCCCGAGACCACTGAGGTGGTAGGAGAGAGCGGCCCCACCTGAGGCTCCACCTCCCGAACCCCTCCCACGGTCGTGACCGAGGGCTTCCCCAACAAACCATCCTCCATAGGACTAGCCACAACATCAAGCTCCAACGGCGGAAGCATACACTCAAAGCTATCATCAGACTCCACCCTGTCGCTCCAGAGCCGGGGAGGAGCCGATGCTGGCTCGAAGGATCCAAACCGCAGCGTATTCATTGGTACCGCCGGATCCGCGGGAGACTCTACTCCAGGTCCATCACCGGGAAACTGAGCATCCGGACTCGACCCCTTGGCCTTGTCGCGACCCGCCTCATTATGCGGGTTCCCACGAGCACCGACATCATCATCCCCCTCGTGCATATCCATAGCATCATTGGAAACCACATCGGCAAACAGCTCCGAATCCTCAAACTCAATCTCAAGAGGAAACACCTCTCCCCCAGAACCAGTTGACCATATCTGGGACAAAACCGATGTCCAAAACACCCACTAAGAGCCGGGCCACCCCATGTGAGCGGGTGAAAGCCATGTCCACATCCTCAGTCTTACCAACCATCATACCCAAACTCGCCACAACTCGAGCATCTGTCAGAGCCTCAGATGGGGCCCCTGAAAACCGCAGCCACACCTGAGTGAGCGGTTTGCCCTTAGGCTCCACCTTTTTCCACTCGTGAAACTCCAGGATGCACTTAGTACCCGGCACCTTACACAACCCAAAACTCAGCAGCTTCTGCAAATCTTCCACCGAAGGGAAATCAACCCTAAACACATTGTCCTTAATCTGGAGAGCTCCCACTGAAAATCACCTGGAGCCAGTTCCTGAAGTCGCTGCACAATTTGAGCCTCAGAAATCACTTCGCGGGTAGCTTTCACAAGTCCAGTAGTCAAACTTTGAGTCTCAACTCGAGTCTCCCTCGCCACCGGAGACTCAAAGAACGTGAGCTCGGCACAGTATACTCCGTACATCGTGAGAGCAGGAGCCTGATCATGCAAAACCGGGCAATCCCCCATAACATGAGCAGTCTTACCACACGAGTTACAGAGTTCCGCCATGCACTCAGCAATAAAGTGGCCCTTCTCACCACATCGATAGCACAACATCTTTTCTTTCTTACGCGCCCATTTGGACGCCCTCTCAGACTCAGCCCTGTCCCCTGCCTCCGCAGCAACTCCAGATGCAGGAACCTCCACGTTGGCCAGAGCCGTCACAACTTCCAAAGCCTGGCTAGGCAACTCAGTCGACCGAACGGGATCAACAGCCATATCCGAAGCCTGATGGTCATCCACGACCGGTGGCGGGGGCGGCTTGCGGGCCCAACCACGTCCACCACCACGGCCACCACGATGGCCACGGAATCCACCTCTCTGCCGGTTGTTCGGGCCAGTAACCCCTTCGACAAAACCGCCCGCCGGACCAAGGAATGGTCTTTCGGCAGAACCATCACTCTGCCAAGCGTATCCGCGTCCTCCTCCCGTAGACGACGAACCACGGTGCTGGCCTTTCCCGTAAGCATCAACACCATCATCCCCCCACTGTCCTCTGGGCGGCCCATTAGATCCACCGTCCCCCACGTCAGGCCTTGACTGCGATGGGCCCGAACGTTTTTGCGCCGGTCTCGCGACATAGTGAGGCGGTGGCGCGGCACGAGGCACAGTCGGCGCGACACCCCGCCCCACGGATGCAGGCGCCGGAGGTCTTGGGGGAGGAGCACAATGACCGGCTTGGGAGGCCGCACTCCACCTCGCCCTGCATGCGGTAACGACCCAGTCTGCACCGCCGGACGCTGGAGCGGCGGCCGGGCACCATAGCCACCGCCCTGACTCGCGGCAGCAAGATTCGCCGGACCTGGCGGGCGGATGCCACCACCCCTACCCGCGGCAGCAGGGGCCGGAGCAGGCGGGCGGACGAGGTCTCCACCACCGCGGCCAATGGGCGAAGCACTAGCCCCAGCCGATGCGGCGCCCCGGCCCGCCGCCGGCACGCCACGGTGAGCTCCACCAGAAACATCCAGCGACACCACTCCGGCACGGGCAGACCCGGCCGGCTCCGCCGAGCCCTTTCCCGGGGGCCCCTGACCCGCCATGGGAGGCAGCGGAGGTATTCGACGGGCGCGGCCTCCACGATCTACGCGACGATGAGGAACCCGACGACGACAAACCCTACGGCGCGCGACGGGACCAGAAGGAACAGACAGATCGTTGCATGCCTCTCGCACGTAACCGATAGTCTCGTCCAAAAAGCCCACAGAAATTGGCCCACCTGCGATCACTTCGTACTGGGCCTCATACCCAGCCGAAGACGGCCCATTCTCCGCCGATGGCCCTGCATCGCCGCAGAAGGCATTCGACATCGCCGGCCCACTCACAGGCCCGCTCTCACACGGCGCAGCCTCAGCCAGCCCCTCTGGGCCAATCAGCCGTTTCAAACGCGCGATCCTCGCCTCCCGGATCACGCCAGGACGGTCGACCGCCGGCGCCGGCGCCTGCGCCGCCGATGGCCGCCGCTTCTTCTTCCTCTTAACAATCTTCCAAGAATCATCGGTAAAGAAATCGGACATACTTGCCGGATTTTTGTTCGGAATTTTTTCAACTTTTTAAAATGTGTATTTAGACAATAGGTGCATATCCACCTAGGAGCCATTGCCAATTTCCATCTCGCGCGCGCCAAGCTAGCCAGCTGCCAGTGTACACTTTTTTGTTTTGATTTTTTGGTGACGTCGTTCGTGCCCGTTATTACTGTGTATCCTACGGATTCCCAGGATGCAGAAAAAGTGCTTTTGCCTTCCCATCTCCATTCGTCAGCCGACGATCAACATTGGCGCGAGGTAGTGGTCGACCGACAACATATCATGTGCATCCAAGGTTCTTATGCAACCCATGCACCCAATATTTTACATATGCTGCAAGTTCTTAAAGATTATGAAAATAACTGAGCACATAGATACAATGTGTATCTAACATGTCACCAAAAATCAATCACAAATTGAACTCGGGGTTTGAGAAACAAAAATAGCAAACTCAGCAATGGTACGTTAACTAGCTCAATGCGAAGCCTAGTTCGAATGTGTAAGAGGTCGAGATGGGAATGGGCCGATGTTACCAATTGGGACATTGGTCCGGTCCAAAATTTCAAGGTCAATGGATCTTCTTGATCGGCTTCGTATAAATCTGGGCCAGGGGAGCCGGCCCACACCATCCCATCGGGACGAGCGGGTCGACCCAAATTTTATTGCCCAAGGTTGTATGTCGGTGTTAAATAATAAGTTTGTACTATTTTGTTACGATAGCATACACATTTGTAAATTTTGTTAGCATTGTGTTTATAGGAAAAACATAAGCATGGTCCAAATTACATACCCACGTGGCACTCGTGGTGAGTAATCCAAACTTGATGCAAAAAAAATATATCCAAAAATACCTTTGCTGTAGAGTTACAAATATACTAGCTGGTGATGTTAAGCATGTTCATGGTAGAAATAGAAATGAGACTGCATACATGGCTTGTTTTTTCGGACATGCTAAAATTCCTACCATAAATCATGCTATTTGAAAAAAATGTTATTGTGCTACTACTATTTTGTATAAATCTAGTATAAAACTAGGTCTAACCATGTTACCCAATGGAACATGAGCCCAGTCACCACTGGGCCATTGGGCCGCCCCCATTCTCCTTGAAGAAAGCAGAGAGGCCAACGGGTGCCCGGTCCGGGCCAGAGTGGGCCAGCCCATTCCCATCCTTAGTAAGAGGAGATAGGCTATTGCATTGTACTTCCTCCGTCTGAAATTTCTTGTCGTAAAAATAGGTGCATCTAGACGTATTTAAATTTTAGATACATTGATTTTTATTCATTTCTGCGACAAGTAATTCAGGACAGAGGGAATATTCAATTAGGACCCTTATCAAATAGCTAATCCGGCCATGGTTTGAATCTTGTATGTATGTTTGTTACACTCAAACCGTGGCATAAAGATAGGATTTGGTTAGGCCCTTGCATGTATATATACCCATCTCACCGATGATTACAATTGTGTTGAATTCTCCCAAACTACAGAATGAACTAGTATTCACGACATGATTTGTCAACAAAAACAAATCTTGGAGCTGTGAGTTTCAATGGTAATCAGAATTTGTGACGTGGTACGTGTTCATTGTTTTAATCTACTCAAATATCTTTCAAAGCTCTCGAAAACATTTACCATGGAATTTTGGTGCCCGATGCATTGGTTGCACTTGCACAGGATACACACTCTTGGGTGTCAACCCTCGGGAGAAAGAGAGTGAGATTCTCCAGGTGTGATGTCTAAATCTCGTTACGTCTAAATTATTATGCTTATATCACTATTTAGTGTCCCCTGATGCAATGCAGACAAAGACCAAAGCATCATCACTGTCAAGTGTGAAATTGCCTTTCCTTGATCCTCTTTTTGCTGGACCAGGGTCGACAAATCCCTATACATTAATACCATCATTTGAACCTCAACTGTATATGCAAGTGATGGGTTCACAACTTCACATCATCAATGCCAATGGTATCACCATCCATCATGTTTAGAAAGGACGACTCATCATCCACACACAAAACAATTGCATCCAACAATCATCTGGACCTACATTAGCCCTACCGATTGACCAACAATTGCTACTGACGATTCTCGGAAGATGATGAGTTCATCCGGTGGGGCGACGATTAATCACTGTGTATGAGAAGCTAATG
>NC_057802.1:517963218-517972940 GCF_018294505.1 Triticum aestivum
TGTAGCAAAGGAGGAAAGGAAAAGTTATGTCAATGACCTAAAAGTTTAGGTATTGAAGTCAGACAGCGAATCTGCCGGAGCAGTCTTTTGACACCTTGGTAGTGTTTACTGTTTAGAGATAGCAATCCAGTTTCACAAATCCTGTTGGAGATGACTTTGTTTCCTAGGTAGGGATGAAAATGGAGTGAAAACTTTCCAACGGAGAGGAAATATGAAAATGGAAACGGAAATTTGCAAAACGGAAGTGGAAATGAAATTTTTTATGTGGAAACGGAAACAAAAACGGAATGGTGTTTTCCGGTGGAACATGTATGGAAATGAAACTTTCCGTTTCTGTGAATATGGAATTTCTGTTTTTACTATAATCCTGTAGCTACTCACAGAAACGGAAAGTTCCAACCACCAAAAAGAACACAATGACACAATTGGTAGAATGGATCTAAGGCCCAACTTCTACTACCACACATGTACTCAGCTTGACCCTATACGCAATTGTCCGATACTACTACAATACTACGCTAAGTTGCTAACATAATGATATTATTTTGTAGCCATGTTAACAACTCATTAAATTTGTTTGTTTTTGTGTGTATTTATCTATGATTCAAGGGGTTTTTAAGTTCCGATCAATGCCTATTTCTGTTTCCGTATCAGCTTTGTATTCGCTCTGTGTCTGTTTCCGGCAGTATCTGTTTCTGTATTAATTTTCGGGGTTTCTATATTCGTTTCCGCTTCTGCAAAAAAATATGAAAACAAATATGATAGCACCCAGTTCCGTTCATTTCCGCTCCGTTTTCATCCCTATTCCTAGGAGTGAACATGAAAACGAGCGCAGCGAGAGCGTTCTCCCTAGGAGTGCACATGAAAACGAGCGCAACGAGAGCGTTTCGACTTTTCTGAAGGTCGTGAAGCGCAGTGCTGTCTGCCTGTACGCGCTCTTCTTGGTTTGATGGAGCCTGGCGTGTTGCTTTCCGGCTCAGCGGTGCTCCTCGTGCCGGCCCCGTTCCTGCCGCTGGTTCCGGCGAGGCGTCCCGAGCTCTACCACCTGACCTCTCTTGTCCCCTGGTGAATACTCTACTTGGAGTTGGACGGGACTGCGCACAGCGACGTGGGCGGCAGACTGCACTGCAGGGTTTTGTTGAAGAAAACAATTGTGGTGTCAATTATTGTCTTTGTATGTGAGCATTGCACATGACCATGATGCTTTCACTTTTGACTGATTTTACGGGGAAGACCTCCAGCCTCCAGGTGTATGTCCCCATTGCCAATGCGTGTACGCTGAATATTGAAGAAAAGCCATGGCTGCTTGCTATTTGTGAGTTGTGGCCATGACACGGATAGCTTAGTGCCAGCTCAAAGAAAACAAAATTGTCCCCTGAAACGAATGTGCGTCAGTGCTGGGAAATCAGCACCCGGATTCTCACGCAAATGGCCCAAGACCCCTCGCCACTGATCTCGGCCACGACGAGCTCGCTGTAAATGGTCATGAAGACCTGTGTTAACATAGACATCCCATCTGAAATTCCGGAAGTTGTGTAGTTTTTTTCTTTTTCTTTGCTGGGTGTGAGTTCATGATGATTTGTATTCTTTTAATACGACATTATAAGTTATACAAGTTTTACAGTAGTTGGCATTTTTTGGAGCCGTTCGTTTGTCTCGATCTAACGGCGCACACATACATAGTACTCGAAAGTACTGGGATGAAAGTACTCGAAAGTACTAAAACGAGCGGGGCCGGTACTAATGGCAAGGTGGGGACACCTTTTAATCTAGGGGCATTTTAGTCCTAGGAAAAATATGACAAGGTGGGGACACCTTTTAATCCAGGGGCATTTTAGTCCTAGGAAAAATGTGCACGCCCCTCTCGCCCAATGCAAAACCGCCGCCCCTCTCGTCCAATGCAAAGCCGCCGCCATGGTCCTTCCCCTCTTCCATCACCATTACAACCGCGGCCATCTTCTCCTTCTCCTGCATTCCTTCTCCTACTTCTCGCGGCCGCAACTTTGCTCTTCTCATCTTCCACATCCACCCCCCTCTTCCATCCACGCAAGAACCTCGATGGAGCAGCAGATCGGGCAGATCGCCGGCGGCGCCAAGTCAAGATGGCCAGGTTGACGGAGATCCGTTCTTGGTTTCACAACACAATGCAGATGAACTGGATGCCAATGGCCACTTTGAAGCAAATGACGAGGAGGGAGATGGCAAAGCTTCCTCCCCCCACCCGCACAACCGATGCACAAGGTCGAGATCCTCCTCTGGGCGATGGAGCAGGCCGATTCGTCCAGCCCGTGGACCAACGGAGGTGGTGGGCGTTCAGATCCAGGGTAGAGCATCCACTGGATCAGGAACCCACGGTGCATGAGGTGCCGTTGCAGATTGTGGAGCCTCCAACCGAGTCGGAGACTCCGAAGCGCAAGAGGAGGAGGACAGTGGTCGCGACCTCGCTTCCCCGCCGTTCTCCACGCTTCCCTCGCCGCTCTCCTCTCTTGAACGGCGGCCGCAACTATGTTTAGGGTAAGATTGCTGATTTATAAATCATTACTTGCCACTTGCTTAATTTGATTCTCTGCAATATGTTCTTGCTACCTGTGTACTTGAATCCGTAGCCTCTGGATGGCAGCTTAGTTTGATCGACGAGGCTGGAATGAGTCTAGGCATATAGCATTGCTATGTTTACTTGCAATGTTTTGATGTGCTGTAGTGGTATCCATGATAGGAAATTTGGTCTGTCACCTCAAGAGTTGTGTTCAAATTACGTGATGCAGTCTGTGTAAATTGAACTTGCAATATTTTGGCTGCGAGAAGTGCCTCTAGACAAGTTCAGTACACAGTTTTAGAGTGATAGACTCTGGGTTGACACTGAATTATTTCAATACTGCAAGTTCAGTAGATAGTTGTAGGCATTGAAATATTTCAGTACTGACCGGTTCACACTGAAATATTTGAGTAGCGCAATTGCAGTACACACGGGTACACACTCAAATATTTCAGTAGTGCAATGCAATTTCAGTACACACGGGTAGACACTGAAATATTTTAGTACTGCAGTTTCAGTACACGCACGCAACCACGGAAATATTTCAGTACTGCAGTTTCGGTACACGCACGCAACCCCTGAAATATTTCATTGTAGCAATTTCAGTACACACGCGTAGCCACTGAAATATTTCAGTGTTGCTGTTTCAGTACAAGCACGTAGCCACTGAAATATTTCGGCGGTGCACTTCCAGTACACGCACGTACCCACTGAAATATTTCAGTGGTTCACTTTCAGTACACGCACATACCAACTGAAATATTTCAGTGGTGCTGTTTCAGTACACACATGTAGCAATTGAAATATTTCGGTGGTGCTGTTTCAGTACACACACGTAGCCACTGAAATATTTCAGTAATGCACTTTCAGTAGAGAGATGTAGACACTGAAATATTTCATTAGTGCCCTGTCGGTGATTTTGCACCAAAATATTTAGGGCTTCCTAATGATTCAACAAAAAAACTAGACATAAGCAGTGAAATAATTCTAGTAGGGATGTTGGCTTACTCATGTTGCCGTGCTGTACAACCTTTTGCTTCACTTCCTGTAAGTGCTTCTTGCATGTGCTATGGCCTACGTGCTGTTTACTCTCATCACAACAGTAATTTTGCATCTTGCAAAGTGATGTCTACTGCACAACCTTCTTCTTGTAGACGTTGTTGGGCCTCCAAGTACAGAGGTTTGTAGGGCAGTAGCAAATTTCCCTCAAGTGAATGACCTAAGGTTTATCAATCTGTGGGAGGCGTAGGATGAAGATGGTCTCTCTCAAACAACCCTGCAACCAAATAACAAAGAGTCTCTTGTGTCCCCAACACACCCAATACAATGGTAAATTGTATAGGTGCACTAGTTCGGCGAAGAGATGGTGATACAAGTGAAATATGAATGGTAGATATAGGTTTTTGTAATCTGAAAATATAAAAACAGCAAGGTAACTAATGATAAAAGTGAGCACAAACGGTATTGCAATGCGTTGAAACAAGGCCTAGGGTTCATACTTTCACTAGTGCAAGTTCTCTCAACAATAATAACATAATTGGATCATATAACTATCCCTCAACATGCAACAAAGAGTCACTCCAAAGTCACTAATAGCGGAGAACAAACGAAGAGATTATTGTAGGGTACGAAACCACCTCAAAGTTATTCTTTCTGATCGATCTATTCTAGAGTCCGTAGTAAAATAACACGAAGCTATTCTTTCCGTTCGATCTATCATAGAGTTCGTACTAGAATAACACCTTATTAAGACACAAATCAATCAAAACCCTAATGTCACCTAGATACTCCAATGTCACCTCAAGTATCCGTGGGCATGATTATACGATATGCATCACACAATCTCAGATTCATCTATTCAACCAACACAAAGAACTTCAAAGAGTGCCCCAAAGTTTCTACCGGAGAGTCAAGATGAAAACGTGTGCCAACCCCTATGCATAGGTTCATGGGCGGAACCCGCAAGTTGATCACCAAAACATACATCAAGTGGATCACGTGATATCCCATTGTCACCACGGATAAGCACGGCAAGACATACATCAAGTGTTCTCAAATCCTTAAAGACTCAATCCGATAAGACAACTTCAAAGGGAAAACTCAATCCATTACAAGAGAGTAGAGGGGGAGAAACATCATAAGATCCAACTATAATAGCAAAGCTCGCGATACATCAAGATCGTATCACCTCAAGAACACGAGAGACAGAGATCAAACGCATAGCTACTGGTACATACCCTCAGCCCTGAGGGTGAACTACTCCCTCCTCGTCATGGAGATCGCTGGGATGATGAAGATGGCCACCGGTGAGGGTCCCCCCCCCTCCGGCAGGGTGCCGGAACAGGGTCCTGATTGGTTTTTGGTGGCTATAGAGGCTTGCGGCGGCGGAACTCCCGATCTATTCTGTTTCCCGGAGGTTTTAGGGTATATGGGAATATATAGGCGAAAGAAGTCGGTAAGGGGAGCCACGAGGGGCCCATGAGGGTAGAGGGCGCGCCCAGGGGGGTGGGCGCGCCCCCTGCCTCGTGCTCTCCTCATTGATCCCCTGACGTGCACTCCAAGTCTCCTGTATTGCTTTCTTTCTAAAAATAACTTTTCCGAAGGTTTCATTCCGTTTGGACACCGTTTGATATTCATTTTCTGCGAAACACTGAAACAAGGGAAAAAACAGAAACTGGCACTGGGCTATGGGTCAATAGGTTAGTCCCAAAAGTAATATAAAAGTGCATAGTAAAGCCCATTAACATCCAAGATGGATAATATAATAGAATGAATACTTCATAAATTATAGATACGTTGGAGACGTATCAGCATCCCCAAGATTAATTCCTGCTCGTCCTCGAGTAGGTAAATGATAGAAGAAATAATTTATGAAGTGTGAATGCTAGCAGGTGCATAAGTTTGATCAATGATAATTTCAATCACCTTTTCTAGCATCATTATATGTCATAACAGTAGCTCAATTCATAGAACTTTTCATGATCAAGTAACAAACTATTCACATGTTAAAATTTCTTGAAAACTAACAAACAGTTCTCAGTCATCAAACAATTGCAATTCATCTTATTTTCAGGAAGAGTCTATGTCAGAGCTTTGATTTAGCAAACTCCACATATTCAACTATCATATAGTCTTCCATGATTGCTACCACTCAAAGCATATTTTTAGAACAAATAGCATCCGTCGAACACAGAGAAAGATAGGGGCTTAATGTTTCGCCTCCCAACTTATTTATCATATAGATAATTGTCAACAATAATAATTCATGATCAAATATATTTGAATGGCCATATATGCTCAGATCTTTCCATCACATGATGCTTGCCAACTAAAGAGTAGGTTGGAATGAGAAGGAATACTACCGACTCTTGCATAAAAGTAAAAGATAGGCCCTTCGCAGAGGGAAGCAGGGATTTGCAGAGGTGCCAGAGCTCGAAGCAGAAACAGAGATGAAAATAATTTTGAGAGGTATTCTTTCATTATCAACATAACGACCAAGAGTTCCCAATATCTTCCATACTAGATACATCATAGGCGGTTCCCTCATCAAACATAGCTTCCCCAAGCTTGGGCCTTTTCATATCATAAGCATAATCATTCTCATCATTAATAGTATGGATAGCACCAATAGTATAGCAATTATCATCATCACAATGAGTAGTAGGAGCAATGTCATTTGGGAGGGATACCTTTTTACCTTTGCTTCTCCGTTTTTTCTTTTTCTTCTTCACATCATGTGCGGGTTTATCCCTCTTTTTTGAGCTCCTTATTGATGAGATTGGTTGAATAGAAAGCTCCTCCTCGTTACCTGATTCATCATAAGAAATAATAGGAGGATATTGGGAAGTCTCTTCCCTTTCATTAGTATTCTCTTCATCTTCTATTTGTTTTCTTTTCTTTATGTAATTGGCAATATAAGGATTTTCAATGCAATTCACCGCACAATACATATAAATTTCTTCTAGATCAATATCGAGGAATTTCTCAAGGTTATATTCTGGAATATGCTTAGTTTGACGTTTCATTTCTTCATAACCCAAAAGCAAACTAAGTTCATTATAATGTGCAAGGGAAATCAAGTCATCACAATTTTTGGACACGGTTCGATCATGAAACAATTTGCATTTGATATTTAAATGACCATGTTGATTGCAAAGTTCACAAGTATGGCTAAGAAATTTTAAATTTTCAGCACTAACATTTAGCCTTTCTTGCAACCATTTAGTTTCTAAATGCTTATGCCTCTTGCAATATCTATCTTCCCTATTTGGTGTGTACTTGCAAACCCAATGCACTCCACAAAAATTGACATGTTTATAGGAGACATTTTCATCATAACTAGTTCAATCATCATTAGTACTATGGATATTCAAGGAGTTCATACTAACAACATTGCAATCATGCTCATCATTCAAAGATTTAGTGCCAAACATTTTAATGCATTCTTCTTCTAGCACTTGAGCACAATTTTCCTTTCCATCGTTTTCACGAAAGATATTAAAAAGATGAAGCGTATGAGACAAACTCAATTCCATTTTGTTTGTAGATTTCTTTTATAAACTAAACTAGTGATAAAACAAGAAACAAAAAGATTCGATTGCAAGATCTAAAGATATACCTTCAAGCACTCACCTCCCCGGCAACGGCGCCATAAAAGAGCTTAGTTGACGGGGTGTGAGTGCCGCTTACCTAGCCTCCCCGGCAACGGCACCAGAAAAGAGCTTGATGTCTACTACACAACCTTCTTCTTGTAGACGTTGTTGGGCCTCCAAGTGCAGAGGTTTGTAGGACAGTAGCAAATTTCCCTCAAGTGGATGACCTAAGGTTTATCAATCCGTGGGAGGCGTAGGATGAAGATGGTCTCTCTCAAACAACCCTGCAACCAAATAACAAAGAGTCTCTTGTGTCCCCAACACACCCAATACAATGGTAAATTGTATAGGTGCACTAGTTCGGCGAAGAGATGGTGATACAAGTGCAATATGGATGGTAGATATAGGTTTTTGTAATCTGAAAATATAAAAACAGCAAGGTAACTAATGATAAAAGTGAGCACAAACGGTATTGCAATGCGTTGAAACAAGGCCTAGGGTTCATACTTTCACTAGTGCACATTCTCTCAACAATAATAACATAATTGGATCATATAACTATCCCTCAACATGCAACAAAGAGTCACTCCAAAGTCACTAATAGCGGAGAACAAACGAAGAGATTATTATAGGGTACGAAACCACCTCAAAGTTATTCTTTCTGATCGATCTATTCTAGAGTCCGTAGTAAAATAACACAAAGCTATTCTTTCCGTTCGATCTATCATAGAGTTCGTACTAGAATAACACCTTATTAAGACACAAATCAACCAAAACCCTAATGTCACCTAGATACTCCAATGTCACCTCAAGTATCCGTGGGCATGATTATACGATATGCATCACACAATCTCAGATTCATCTATTCAACCAACACAAAGAACTTCAAAGAGTGCCCCAAAGTTTCTACCGGAGAGTCAAGATGAAAACGTGTGCCAACCCCTATGCATAGGTTCATGGGCGGAACCCGCAAGTTGATCACCAAAACATAAATCAAGTGGATCACGTGATATCCCATTGTCACCACGGATAAGCACGGCAAGACATACATCAAGTGTTCTCAAATCCTTAAAGACTCAATCCGATAAGATAACTTCAAAGGGAAAACTCAATCCATTACAAGAGAGTAGAGGGGGAGAAACATCATAAGATCCAACTATAATAGCAAAGCTCGCGATACATCAAGATCGTATCACCTCAAGAACACGAGAGACAGAGATCAAACGCATAGCTACTGGTACATACCCTCAGCCCTGAGGGTGAACTACTCCCTCCTCGTCATGGAGATCGCCGGGATGATGAAGATGGCCACCGGTGAGGGTTCCCCCCCTCCGGCAGGGTGCCGGAACAGGGTCCTGATTGGTTTTTGGTGGCTACAGAGGCTTGCGGCGGCGGAACTCCCGATCTATTCTGTTTCCCGAAGGTTTTAGGGTATATGGGAATATATAGGCGAAAGAAGTCGGTAAGGGGAGCCACGAGGGGCCCACGAGGGTAGAGGGCGCGCCCAGGGGGGTGCGCCCCCTGCCTCATGCTCTCCTCGTTGATCCCCTGACGTGCACTCAAGTCTCCTGTATTGCTTTCTTTCAAAAAATAACTTTTCGGAAGGTTTCATTCCGTTTGGACTCCGTTTGATATTCCTTTTCTACGAAACACTGAAACAAGGGAAAAACAGAAACTGGTACTGGTACTAGGCTCTGGGTCAATAGGTTAGTCACAAAAGTAATATAAAAGTGCATAGTAAAGCCCATTAAACATCCAAGATGGATAATATAATAGCATGAATACTTCATAAATTATAGATACGTTGGAGACGTATCACAAAGGTCTTATTAATTCAACATTGACTTCTATGAACTTTGTATTCAAATTGGTATCCTCCTACAGTTGTTGTGACAGATTTCCTTGGCATCTTCAAATTACCATACTGTCATTTTTTCAATACCAACTGTATTCAATCTGAAATTTTCAGTTACTTATATGCTACATGTGGAAGCATGGATAGGTTGCTGGAGATGTTGCGCCTCACAATAAAAGTCCCTTGCTTAACCTCAACATCAGAAGCTGTTTTGCATTTCTAGTTGTCTCAGTATTTCATGTGATGTATTTGAATACCAGAAGTTGTTATGCATTAGAAGTCACTACAAAAAAAAGACACATCCGTGACATTTTGGGCCGAACGAATTTTTTTTCTGTCATACATATGACACTTCTATGACGATAATTGAGACAAAACCCAGTATCATCATAGATGTGGTGGGCTCCTACTTCTATGACAAAAAATCATGACAGAAAATGGGCTTTTCGTCCTGGGCGGGCCGGAGATGCAGCTGCATGACATTCTTTGGGCCGTCCATGACGGAAAAAACCGTGGTAGAAGCGAGGGCGAGGAAAATTTCGGGGAGTTCCCGGTTACGGTGGGAGGTCGGGGGCCGAGCGATGCGCGTTTCTCTCGTACACGTACGCGCGTGTGTGCGAGGCGTTGGCTCTAACTGAACCCGAGCGAGGCATTGGGCTCTAACTGAACCCGAGCGATTGCACTGCAGGCTACGCGTTACTGAACCCGAGCGATCGATCGATGGCTGTTAACTGAACCC
>NC_057802.1:517973894-518003214 GCF_018294505.1 Triticum aestivum
GATCAACAGGACCCCCGTTTCGACCGTAGGAGGTCCGTTTCGTCCGTTTTTGCGGTACGCCACACCCCTCCCAATCAACAGGACCCCCGTTTCGACTGTAGGAGGTCCGTTTCCTCCGTTTTGCGGTACGCCACACCCCTCCCGATCAACAGGACCCCGTTCCGAACGTAGGAGGTCCATTTCCTCCGTTGTGCGGTAGCCAGGGCTCGTTTCCATCGCCTGTTCTGTCCAAGCCCTCCCGATGAACACGACCACGCATTCCATTCCGACCCAGCCGGTTGGCTCCCACGCGTTCCGTTGCCTCCCGATGAACACGGCGCATTCCGTTGCCTCCCCATGAACACGACGCATTCCGTTGCCTCCCCATGAACACGAAGACGACGCTGTTTCTCCGTTCCGACCCAGCCATGTACACGAGCCCTGGCCGTATGTATGCACGAGTAGGCGTTCGAGACCCCGCCCGTATGTAAACATATGTGGCTGTATTTTCTTTCTTGCACCCTGGCCGCTGTACGTACGTGTACATGCTACGTGCGCGCCTCTACTATGACATGTACGCGCCTATACTACGACACGTGCGCGCCTCTACATCCACCAGTATATATGTACGTACACGTTCGCGACCAGAATGACAACGCTACGTACGCTTCGACCAGGTGGGTCCCGACTGTCAGGCACTTCCTTGCCTGCGAAGATGTAGCTGGTGGGTCCCAGCAGTCAGGGGGGCAAATCATTTTTTTTCCCGGACGCACTTCCTTGCGTGCGAAGATGTAGTTGGTGGGTCCCAGTAGTCAGGGGGAAACATTTTTTTCACGAAATACAGTGGACCGTCCGATGGGTCCCAGCTGTCAGGTGGAGGAATCATTATTTTCCGCATAATAAGGAGGCACTTCCTTGCTGTGGCCGTGGACCCAGCTGTCAGCCTCTCCACGTACAGTACTCTTCCGATGAAAGTTGTTCCTTGACCACGTTGACCACGCCGCGCGGAGAGCACCACGGCGGTGGACGACCGCGAGGCCTAGGAAGGGGATGACGGGGAGCCCGGGAAGACGCGACAGTGGAAGCCTGCGCGGAGAGGAGTACGAGGGTTCACTGGTTCGGCTGCGGTGTGAGGCTGCCGTCGCCGCAGGGCCTGGCCAGCAGTGGGAATAGTAGGGGCGGTGAGGCCTCCACGGCAGCACAGCCGGCCACGGGAGGCAGAAGCATGCGGCACGACCGGCGCTGCTTTGGGCGGCTGGAGCAAGAAGACCAGAGGTTGAAGAAGCACTACGGCCGTTGGATGGACATCGTACGGTCACTGGAGCTAGAATCGTTGATATTGACTAAAGTTGACAAAGGCCCCCGTCCCAGTCAACTTAGTAGGCCCACAAGTCAGCCTCCCACCATGGTGGGTCCCAGCTAGCAGGGGGAGTATTCATTTTTTTGTGCGTAATAAGGAGGCACTTCCTTGCGTGCGAAGATATAGCTAGTGGGTCCGAGCTGTCAGCGGCGGTAACGTTTTTTTCACGAAATACAGAGGCCCTTTCGGTGGGTCCCTGATGTCAGGTGGAGGAATCATTATTTTGCGCGTAATAAGGAGGCATTTCCTTGCGTGCGGCCGTGGACCCAGCTGTCAGCCTCTTCACGTAGAGTCCACTTCAGATGCATGTCGGTCGTTGGCCACGTTGACCAGGCCACGCCGAGAGCACCAGGGCGGTGGACAACGGCGAGGCCTAGGAAGGGAACGACACGGAGGCAGGGAAGACTCGGCAGTTGTTTCCCACGCGGAGGGGAGTACGACTGTACGAGGGTTTACTAGTTCGTCTGCCGTCGCCGGAGAATAACAGCAGGTGTGGGTGAGTACTGGGATGGCTAGGCCAGCGATGGGAGTACGGTGGGGCGGTGAGGCCTGCGCGGTAGCAAAGCCGGCCACGGGGAGGAGGGAGCAGACAGTCCCGCCGACGCTTGTTTAAGCGGCTGGAGCAGGAAGAGCAGAGATTGAAGAAGCACGACGGCCGTTGGATGGCCATTCAACAGTCACTGCTTGTGCGTCAACCTTTTTTAGGAAAGCCTCAAATCTGGGAAAACAGCATACAACCCATCTGCCATTATTTCTAATAATTTACAGCCCATTTGCTAATTATTAAGGTTTTTTTGGAGCCCATATTCTTTTTGTTAGCATTATAGCCCATATTGTGGCCACGTTTAAAAAATTATACGAAATTTTGCATATTTCGGTGCGGTCCGAACTGTTTTTAATCCCGAAATTTTGACTCACATTCAAACTGATTTTAAAAATAAATGTATATCAATGTAAAATCCAACAAATTCTCCATGCATAAAAATTAATGTAATTTAAAAGCTCGAAATGAAAAAACGATATTTGAAACTAATTGCCAGTTTGATGTGTTTTAAAAATGTACAGCCCATTTCTCATTACTGATGGGCCATTTTCTCGGCCAACCGAATGAAAGCTCTCCTCGTCTTGAAAGATTTGCAGCCCAACAGGCCTGACAAAGCGACTTACTTGGCAAATCACAAAAAAACTGGGCTGTGGCCGTGGACCCAGCTGTCAGTCTCTCCACGTACAGTACTCTTCCGATGACAGTTGTTCCTTGACCATGTTGACCACGCCGCGCGGAGAGCACCCCGGGGAGGAGGGAGCAGGCAGTCCCGCCGACGCTTGTTTGAGCGGCTGGAACAGGAAGAGCAGAGATTGAAGAAGCACGACGGCCATTGGATGGCCATCCAACAGTCACTGCTTGCGCGTCAACCTTTTTTTAGGAAAGCCTCAAATCTGTGGAAAACAGCATACAGCCCATCTGCCATTATTTTTAATAATTTACAGCCCATTTGCTAATTATTAAGGTTTTTTTGGAGCCCATATTCTTTTTGTTAGCATTAAAACCCATATTGTGGCCACGGTTAAAAAATTATACGAAATTTTGCATATTTCGGTGCGGTCCGAACTGTTTTTAATCCCAAAATTTCGACTCACATCCAAACTGATTTTAAAAATAAATGTATATCAATATAAAATCCAACAAATTCTCCACGCATAAAAATTAATGTAATTTAAAATCTCGAAATGAAAAAAAGATATTTGAAAGTAATTGCCGGTTTGATGTGTTTTAAAAATGTACAACCCATTTCTCATAACTGATGGGCCATTTTCTCGGCCAGCCGAATGAAAGCTCTTCTTGTCTTGAAAGATTTGCAGCCCAACAGGCCTGACAAAGTGACTTACTTGGCAAATCACAAAAAAACTGGGCTGTGGCCGTGGACCCAGCTGTCAGCCTCTCCACGTACAGTACTCTTCCGATGAAAGTTGTTCCTTGACCACGTTGACCACGCCGCGCGGAGAGCACCACGGCGGTGGACGACCGCGAGGCCTAGGAAGGGGACGACACGGAGCCGGGGAAGACGCGGCAGTGGAAGCCCGCACGGAGAGGAGTACGAGGGTTCACTGGTTCGGCTGCGGTGTGAGGCTGCCGTCGCCGCAGGGCCTGGCCAGCGGTGGGAATAGTAGGGGCGGTGAGGCCTCCGCGGCAGCACAGCCGGCCACGGGAGGCAGGAGCATGCGACACGACCGGCGCTGCTTTGGGCGGCTGGAGCAAGAAGACCAGAGGTTGAAGAAGCACTACGGCCGTTGGATGGACATCGTACGGTCACTGGAGCTAGAATCGTTGATATTGACTAAAGTTGACAAAGGCCCCCATCCCAGTCAACTTAGTAGGCCCACAAGTCAGCCTCCCACCATGGTGGGTCCCAGCTAGCAGGGGGAGTATTCTTTTTTTTGTGCGTAATAAGGAGGCACTTACTTGCGTGCGAAGATATAGCCGGTGGGTCCGAGCCGTCAGCGGCGGTAACGTTTTTTTCGCGAAATACAGAGGCCCTTTCGGTGGGTCCCTGATGTCAGGTGGAGGAATCATTATTTTGCGCGTAATAAGGAGGCATTTCCTTGCGTGCAGCCGTGGACCCAGTTGTCGGCCTCTCCACGTACAGTCCACTTCAGATGCATGTCGGTTGTTGACAACGTTGACCAGGCCGCGCCGAGAGCACCAGGGCGGTGGACGACGGCGAGGCCTAGGAAGGGAACGACACGGAGACAGGGAAGACTCGGCAGTTGTTTCCCACGCGGAGGGGAGTACGACCGTACGAGGGTTTTACTGGTTCGTCTGCCGTCGCCGGAGAATAACAGCAGGTGTGGGTGAGTAGAGGGATGGCTAGGCCAGCGATGGGAGTACGGTGGGGCGGTGAGGCCTGCGCGGCAGCAGAGCCGGCCACGGGGAGGAGGGAGCAGACAGTCCCACCGACGCTTGTTTGAGCGGCTGGAGCAGGAAGAGCAGAGATTGAAGAAGCACGACGGCCATTGGATGGCCATCCAACAGTCACTGCTTGTGCGTCAACCTTTTTTTAGGAAAGCCTCAAATCTGTGGAAAATAGCATACAGCCGATCTGCCATTATTTCTAATAATTTACAGCCCATTTGCTAATTATTAAGGTTTTTTTGGAGCCCATATTCTTTTTGTTAGCATTACAACCCATATTGTGGCCACGGTTAAAAAATTATACGAAATTTTGCATATTTCGGTGCGGTCCGAAC
Organism: Triticum aestivum; assembly: GCF_018294505.1. Taxonomy (NCBI): domain Eukaryota; kingdom Viridiplantae; phylum Streptophyta; class Magnoliopsida; order Poales; family Poaceae; genus Triticum; species Triticum aestivum. The sequence goes on from NC_057802.1 coordinate 517,978,480, forward strand.
TGTTTTTAATCCCGAAATTTCGACTCACATTCAAACTGATTTTAAAAATAAATGTATATCAATATAAAATCCAACAAATTTTCCACGCATAAAAATTAATGTAATTTAAAATCTCAAAATGAAAAAAAGATATTTGAAACTAATTGCCGGTTTGATGTGTTTTAAAAATGTACAGCCCATTTCTCATTACTGATGGGCCATTTTCTCGGCCAGCCGAATGAAAGCTCTCCTCGTCTTGAAAGATTTGTAGCCCAACAGGCCTGACAAAGCGACTTACTTGGCAAATCACAAAAAAACTGGGCTGTGGCCATGGACCCAGCTGTCAGCCTCTCCACGTACAGTACTCTTCCGATGAAAGTCATTCCTTGACCACGTTGACCACGCCGCACGGAGAGCACCACCGCGGTGGACGACGGCGAGGCCTAGGAAGGGGACGACGCGGAGCCGGGGAAGACGCGGCAGTGGAAGCCCGTGCGGAGAGGAGTACGAGGGTTCACTGGTTCGGCTGCGGTGTGTGGCTGCCGTCGCCGCAGGGCCTGGCCAGCGGTGGGAATAGTAGGGGCGGTGAGGCCTCCACGACAGCACAGCCGGCCACGGGAGGCAGGAGCATGCGGCACGACCGGCGTTGCTTTGGGCGGCTGGAGCAAGAAGACCAGAGGTTGAAGAAGCACTACGGCCGTTGGATGGACATCGTACGGTCACTGGAGCTAGAATCGTTCATATTGACTAAAGTTGACAAAGGCCCCCGTCCCAGTCAACTTAGTAGGCCCACAAGTCAGCCTCCCACCATAGTGGGTCCCAGCTAGCAGGGGGAGTATTGATTTTTTTGTGCGTAATAAGGAGGCACTTCCTTGCGTGCGAAGATATAGCTGGTGGGTCCGAGCTGTCAGCGGCGGTAACGTTTTTTTCACGAAATACAGAGGCCCTTTCGGTGGGTCCCTGATGTCAGGTGGGGGAATCATTATTTTGCGCGTAATAAGGAGGCATTTTCTTGCGTGCGGCCGTGGACCCAGCTGTCGGCCTCTCCACGTACAGTGCACTTCAGATGCATGTCGGTCGTTGACCACGTTGACCATGCCGCACCGAGAGCACCAGGGCGGTGGACGACGGCGAGGCCTAGGAAGGGAACGACACGGAGATAGGGAAGACTCGGCAGTTGTTTCCCACGCGGAGGGGAGTACGACTGTACGAGGGTTTACTGGTTCGTCTGCCGTCGCCGGAGAATAACAGCAAGTGTGGGTGAGTAGAGGTTTGGCTAGGCCAGTGATGGGAGTACGGTGGGGCGGTGAGGCCTGCGCGGCAGCAGAGCCGGCCGCGGGGAGGAGGGAGCAGGCAGTCCCGCCGTCGCTTGTTTGAGCGAATGGAGCAGGAAGAGCAGAGATTGAAGAAGCACGACGGCCGTTGGATGGCCATCCAACAGTCACTGCTTGTGCGTCAACCTTTTTTTTAGGAAAGCCTCAAATATGTGGAAAACAGCATACAACCCATCTGCCATTATTTCTAATAATTTACAGCCCATTTGCTAATTATTAAGGTTTTTTTGGAGCCCATATTCTTTTTGTTAGCATTACAACCCATATTGTGGCCGCAGGGCCTGGCCAGCGGTGGGAATAGTAGGGGGCGGTGAGGCTTCCGCGGCAGCACAGCCGGCCACGGGAGGCAGGAGCATGCGGCACGACCGGCGCTGCTTTGGGCGGCTGGAGCAAGAAGACCAGAGGTTGAAGAAGCACTACGGCCGTTGGATGGACATCGTACGGTCACTAGAGCTAGAATCATTCATATTAATTAAAGTTGACAAAGGCGCCCGTCCCAGTCAACTTAGTAGGCCCACAAGTCAGCCTCCCACCATGGTGGGTCCTAGCTAGTAGTGGGAGTATTCATTTTTTTGTGCGTAATAAGGAGGCACTTCCTTGCGTGCGAAGATATAGCTGGTGGGTCCGAGATGTCAGCGGCGGTAATGTTTTTTTGACAAAATACAAAGGCCCTTTCGGTGGGTCCCTGATGTCAGCTGGAGGAATAATTATTTTGCGCGTAATAAGGAGGCATTTCCTTGCGTGCGGCCGTGGACCCAGCTGTTGGCCTCTCCACGTACAGTCCACTTCAGATGCATGTCGGTCGTTGACCATGTTGACCAGGCCGCGCCGAGAGCACCAGGGCGGTGGACGACGGCGAGGCCTACGAAGGGAACGACACGGAGGCAGGGAAGACTCGACAGTTGTTTCCCACGCGGAGGGGAGTGCGACTGTACGAGGGTTTACTGGTTCGTCTGCCGTCGTCGGAGAATAACAGCAGGTGTGGGTGAGTAGAGGGATGGCTAGGCCAGCGTTGGGAGTATGGTGGGGCGGTGAGGCCTGCGCGGCAGCAGAGCCGACCGCGGGGAGGAGGAAGCAGGCAGTCCCGCCGGCGCTTGTTTGAGCGGCTGGAGTAGGAAGAGCAGAGATTGAAGAAGCACGACGGCCGTTGGATGGCCATCCAATAGTCACTGCTTGTGCGCCAACCTTTTTTTAGGAAAGCCTCAAATCTGTGGAAAACAGCATAGAGGCCATCTGCCATTATTTCTAATAATTTACAGCCCATTTGCTAATTATTAAGGTTTTTTTGGAGCCCATATTCTTTTTGTTAGCATTACAGCCCATATTGTGGCCACGGTTAAAAAATTATACGAAATTTTGCATATTTCGGTGCGGTCCGAACTGTTTTTAATCCCGAAATTTTGACTCACATTCAAACTGATTTTAAAAATAAATGTATATCAATATAAAATCCAACAAATTCTCCACGCATAAAAATTAATGTAATTTAAAATCTCAAAATGAAAAAAAAGATATTTGAAACTAATTGCCGATTTGATGTGTTTTAAAAATGTACAGCCCATTTCTCATTACTGATGGGCCATTTTCTCGGCCAGCCGAATGAAAGCTCTCCTCGTCTTGAAAGATTTGCAGCCCAACAGGCCTGACAAAGCGACTTACTTGGCAAATCACAAAAAAAACTGGGCTGTGGCCGTGGACCCAGCTGTCATCCTCTCCACATACAGTACTCTTCCGATGGAAGTCGTTCCTTGACCACGTTGACCACGCCGCGCGGAGAGCACCACGGCGGTGGACGACGGCGAGGCCTAGGAAGGGGACGACGCGGAGCCGGGGAAGACGCGGCGGTGGAAGCCCGCGCGGAGAGGAGTACGAGGGTTCACTGGTTCGGCTGCGGTGTGAGGCTGCCGTCGCCGCAGGGCCTGGCCAGCGGTGGCAATAGTAGGGGTCGGCGAGGCCTCCGCGGCAGCACAGCCGGCCACGGGAGGCAGGAGCATGCGGCACGACCGGCGCTGCTTTGGGCGGCTGGAGCAAGAAGACCAGAGGTTGAAGAAGCACTACGGCCGTTGGATGGACATCGTACGGTCACTGGAGCTAGAATCATTCATATTGACTAAAGTTGACAAAGGCCCCCGTCCAAGTCAACTTAGTAGGCCCACAAGTCAGCCTCCCACCATGGTGGGTCCCAGCTAGCAGGGGGAGTATTTTTTTTGTGCGTAATAAGGAGGCACTTCCTTGCGTGCGAAGATATAGCTGGTGGGTCCGACCTGTCAGCAGCGGTAACGTTTTTTTTGTGAAATACAGTGGCCCTTTCGGTGGGTCCCTGATGTCAGGTGGAGGAATCATTATTTTGCGCGTAATAAGGAGACATTTCCTTGCGTGCGGCCGTGGACCCAGCTGTCGGCCTCTCCACGTACAGTCCACTTCAGATGCATGTCGGTCGTTGACCATGTTGACCAGACCGCGCCGAGAGCACCAGGGCGGTGGACGACGGCGAGGCCTAGGAAGGGAACGAAACGGAGGCAGGGAAGACTCGGCAGTTGTTTCCCACGCGGAGGGGAGTACGACTGTACGAGGGTTTACTGGTTCGTCTGCCATCGTCGGAGAATAACAGCAGGTGTGGGTGAGTAGAGGGATGGCTTGGCCAGCGATGGGAGTACGGTGGGGCGGTAAGGCCTGCGCTGCAGCAGAGCCGGCCGCGGGGAGGAGGGAGGAGGCCTAGACGGGGCAGCCCAAAACCACGTCCAACACTTGCCAAAACTTCGTCCCTCGTTTTCTCTGTGTTTTGACACACTCGACATTGTGTGGGCATTTTGACTGTGCATCATATGAAGATGTGCTATGCATGAATGTTAATTAGCATGATGTTAACTGGCTGGTAGTTCCATTTTCGACCATGAATAAAACTTCCAACATGATGTTAACCCTGTTTGAAAAGGCCGTGTTAATGCTCTGCCTCTGAAAGATCAGTTTCTTATCTGGAACTGAACTTGCAGTTTCTTATCTGAAAGTTAAACTTGCAGTTTCTTCTCTGAGAATCACGTTGTCTGCACTTTCATACTCCTATGAAACTACATTTTTAAGTGCTAAAAATAGATCTCTAGAATTCATAAAATACTTCATATGCTCAATACTGCAAATATGAAATTCAAAAGACATTCATATCTGAAAGTACTCTCAAAATACACAACAGAAAACACAATTCACAACCTGCAAATACTGACAACCCTAAGCTCCTCCTGACAATTCACAACCTGCCCGACTATTGGGCTGGGGGGGGGGGCAGCCCCCTCCTATTTCAGAAAAGAGTACTCCCTAGAAAACTGCCAATATAAGCTACTAGTATTTGGTTAGATGATTTGCTGCCGAGAAAGATCCGTCCACAGAGAGCGCCACACATCCCACTAGTGGTGGTGGATGCCAGTGCGTGCATGCAGCGTGGTTGGTGTCGGTAATTTTTACTTGGCACACCTCGCACTCTGCATATATGCCGGTTCCATACGTACATTTGTGCAGTTCCACCAAAATGCAGCTGTATAACCCTGTTTGCACAGATAATGAAAAAGCATGATTACATTATAGTGGCACTAGTTGATGAAACACACAAAATAAATAGAAGAAAATATTGCGATAGTATCATAGTATGCCATGCTGCGAGGGCGAGATGGGCCCTGCGACGCCTCATACGGTACGCCTCATACTGGACATCGTCCCAAGTCTCCCAGATACACCTTCTGCCAGTGATGAACATCAGTGTACAACGGTAGTACAAGGAGGCGCCTTGAGACATTCAAATCTCTATTTTGTACATATCAACTAAAATTAAGCACCCCAGTTTGCAGAAACGCTTAAACATTAACAATGGGACTAGTTGATGAAACATACATTAACAAAGAGAAGCACTTTCTTTATCTACATTGGAAATGAAATGATAGAGATGACACTCGCTCTATTTTAACTGTATTATTACTTCATTTTATCAGTGACACTAGGGTCAAGTAGGTGGCAAACAAGGTGTACCGTGCGTCGCAAGGATGGAGGCTGGGGGTGCTTAGACTGGGATGCTGAAGCTGGCTCTTTCAGTCACCAACATGGATGATTCAATTCATGGGACCTTTTGGTGCAGTTCACCTAAAATGAAGCAATGTCTCGTGAGCTAGCAGCTTCTTCTTCAATTTTTTTTAAGAAAAGGGCTCCAGCCCCGGTTCCATTTCCATCAGAAAACAAAACCCACAGAGCTTCTTCTTCATTAGTTGCAATAAAATTGAGCAACATCAAGGTTGGTTGTGAAGCTCCTGCAATGCTCAACTATAATTTGGATATCATTTGTGCAGTTCAACTAAGATCGAGCGTGAAATGTATATCTCTGTTTGCACAAAAAAGGTGGAAAGGAGGGTGACTAACAAGTGATGAAACATGCATCAAATGAAAAGAAGCATGTTCCTTATCTGAATGGCAATCCTACAAGGACAGTAGCAATTTCTAAAGCACTGGCATTGCTAGATATTAGTGTGGGCATTAGGATTAACTATGACAACCGTTAAATACGACATTACTTTGGGCACGGGAGAGTAGGCGGACGAGGACAGTTGCATTTCTAACGAAAAGAACCAACTTATCTTAATGGAAAATTTTAGCAGGAGATGTAAAGAAGTGCCATTGATTCATATTACTGGAGGCATTACATTGAAAACAACATTGGTTTAACATGTCCTTACTTTTAACAGTGCGACTGCTACATTTTACCAGTGGCATTACATAAGAGTGGCTCGGGGCAACAAACATCAGAACAGGATATCTGGGTTGGTCCCATTTTTGTTCGGGATAGCCACCTTATACTGTGTGAGGCTAGCAAATCTAGTGCTGGACTTACTCTGTTGACTTGTCCCCCAGTCCCCACTTTCTTTCCTTTTTCAACCAATAGATCGGGTTTATATTGAGTTTGTACTGCGTTTCCCTTTATTTCCCTATTAGACCTAGAGACCAGTTGGATAGCTAGTCTCTGCTACTTTTCGCCCCCATTATTTCCTCTTTCGACCAAGTCCTAGATTCAGGTAACAAATCCTCCCCCACCCCACCCCCTTTCTTCCTTGTTTGAACCAAGTAGTACTAGATTCGAGTCCATGAACTAGTTTTACCTCTTAAACGTAAAAAAATTAGGTGGTTTTTTAACAGCCGATCGATCCTATCTACGAGGGGGCTTGAGAAATAGTAAAAGATACAAATGCAGCGACGTCAGGAGCTCGGGAAGTAGAGCAAGGCCGGTTTCGAAGGAAGTTATACCTGATGGTCGCCGGGATGTCGCTAGGTGGGCGGCGGGAGGCCGGATCTGCCCACACTACGGCAGCGAGGAAGAAGGGGTCGGAGGCCCTCCCTCACCAGCAGTGCTTGGGAGAGAACGGCAAGGCAGGCTGATCGGGACGCGCCCAGCAGTGGGTAAGAGCCGTCGCCGAGGACGACCGCGTGAACGTTGCACCTTCTCACCTTCCCCGGCGGAGAGGATCCGGCTGGATATGTGACCAGCGGTGAGCAGAGAGAGAGAGAGTGTGGCCACTGCTGTCGTGTTTAGATCTGGAGAGGCCGAGACAGTGTGAAGAGAGCAACACTAGCAAGCAAGCGCGGAGGCTCCTGCCTATATAGTGGAGTAGTACTAGTTTCTTTTGTCTACCGGAGCCGGCTTGACCTCGTCAATGACTGTCGAGAAGTCTTCATGCACGTGGCCCAGAGGCGCAGTTGTCGTCATTGTGATCTGAAGCGCCGGATTATAACATATAACACGAAAAAAATGCCACATGACAAGAAATCAAGACCTCACTGCCCAAAGGAGACAACATGAATCCCGACGGACAAACTAGACGAGGAACAAAGCTCAAATTAAAGATAAACTCGTAGAAAAGGGGTCCGTCGATAGATGTCCTAATTAACATAGCTGGCTTGACCTAGATGGCAGCCGAGTAGTCACTATTCGTGCATGTGCCCCCAATGACTAGCCCAACTCAGTTGTCGCTGTTTAACCCTCGCAGTGATCCGAAGCACATGACACCTAATTTTGCGAGATGACAAGAAACCTTTTTTTATATTTCTCACCACAACTACAGCCATGTACAACACAACCTGCACGATATGTAGACGATAGCCAATCCAGGCGTGTCTGCTGGAGTCTGGTCACATGCATGGATGAACTGATCTTCCGTGTCTTGCAGGGATCGTCCAGGCACCAACGTAGTACAACACTTCTCTAGTACTATCGCTCGTCTCCCTCTTCTATTAAGTCACCCGACTTGCGGGGCCGGGGAGTGTGCCTATGGTCGGTTCTCAATTGTCGTCCCACATGTGTGTGCAAACGCAATATGACGCGCGTTCCATTCGGAGAGCAGCGTGCCAGACCGACCGACCGTCTGGGGTGCGACACGAACGCGACGGGCGTGCTGTATACTCCGTACATGTGTACCGCCGTTTTCTAGACGCTTTGCTCCATGGCGCGGGCGCAATCCATGGATACAAAATTAGTATACTGTATACTATTTAAAAGTCGAGGGTGGGGCTTTTCCTGCGCGGTAGGCGGGGCAGTTCCGCCTAGTCGGTTCGACAAAGACGCGAGAAGACGAGGGAGTAAGCTGCTGCAAACGTAGGGCTGGGTGATTTGACAGCGAGTTACTGCTGGACAGGTGGGGCCCCGTGATTTGACTTGCCATTATCATTTTAACTGCGGCACTACAACCGGCGTGAGTCTCCCGATTCCTGACCACCTCCATACAGGTGCCTCTCCCAATGCTCCACCATGTAGTAGAGGCTGGCTCTTGCATGAGAGCCCACTTCTCCCCTTTTTCCTTGCCTCTCTTTCCTCCACATATGCAAAAATGCCATGTAAAGCGCACTATTGTACTTACTTTTACTTGCTCCTATAGGTGCTTAAGCTTGCCACATAGGCATAAAGTCTGATTTGGCAAGTTAATCAAGAAGAGAGAGACTAGTTTGGTGACCCAAGGAAGAAACGGTGCTAAGCGCGTGTACCTAGGTGAAAAGACAATTTTGAGTCTATAGCTAATTAAATGAAGCACACTTAGCAACACCATTTCATTGGAAGAGGTCACTCCTTGGCAAATGCAATAAATACTAGTACTCCCGGTGTCCCATAATATAAGAAAGTTTTTGGCACTACACTAGTGTCAAAAACGTTCTTATATTATGGGACGGAGGGAGTACGAAGAAAGAGATAGAGAGGAGTAAAAAAATTAGACTTATAGCCAACCTTATAGCCAACCTTGTTGTAGTATGAGTGACTAAGTGATGACTATGTATGACATGCCAACATCAGATAGCCTAACGCACCGTGTTAAATCTCCAAGGGCGCGACCGCGCGAGCGACGCGACGGTCGTGGTAGGCATGACCATGATACGGGCTGCTGGCAGCCCTTGGATCTGAGATCAAACGGTCGCATGCTAAGTTGCTAAAAATTTGCAGAATAACCCTCCAGGATAGGATATTCACCCATAGGTCTAGAATCACGCCATGCAACCGTTTGATCTCAGATCCAAGGGCTCTCAGAAGCCCGTATCATGGGAGAATGGAAAGCCACTACCCTGCCGTTCGCACGCTGGCAGTTCGCTCCTACTCGTCCCCGCACGTCCTTCAGTACTACGGCGGTTCGCTCCTAGTCGTCCCGTCCATTCACATTACGGCAGTTCCACTAATCCTAACCCTCCTCCCAAATCCATGGTGTCCCAAATCTCCACGATTGGCGGTGAGTACAAGGTTAGAACCATCACCGGCGATGAGTTCGACGTCATCCACACCCGTTCTTCCGCGACGGTGAAAGGATGCCTTTCTCGCTTCAGACGCATGTTCGAAGACTCAGATGATGAGTGGGTCGCTGGGCTAGATGTTGAGTACACCACAGTCCTGGGACGAGAGAAGGATCTAAAGGACGAAGAGAGGAAGAAGGCCGCCGTGATCCAGGTTTGCGTGCATGACTTATGCTTGGTCTACCACATATGCCATGCCGACGTTGAATGCCATGATTTTAAGGACTTCCTCGAGAGCAACCTAGTCAAATTCGTTACTGTAGACTTTGGTAACGACAAAGAAGTCCTGCGTCGGATAGGCCTCGTTGTAGGCAACACCTTCGACCTCTAGAAGAATCGGCTGGTGTCCTCTCGTCAGCCTTCAATGCCGACCCTGGCAGGAGCCATGGTTCATCCTTCGTACGGTAAACTGGAGAAACCTCCATACACGTTTCATCGTCATGCATGGCAGCGGAATGTACTAGATATAGACCACATCTGGATGGCTACCTTTGCTTCAATATCTACAAGGGTTGGATGAAGAGCAACAACCAAGTGTGCGGTTCAAGCAAAGAAGTATCGGCCAAGAGGAAGAGGGACAAGGACGAAGTCGAGGACGTGGACGAGGACTCCGAGTAAGGTGGTAGTGTCGTTGCTCATGGTGGTTCTAATGTAGTGTCTACCGGAATAGTTGCAAAGTTTAATTTCAGGTGTGCTTAATTTAATTTGAGGGGTGTGTTGTGCTGAGCCAGCAGAACTATGTTATGTTTCTTCTTGTTACTTTAACTCTTCAGTACGTACATACTAGTATTTCTTACATTTCATCTTTTAGTTGGTATAGTACTACCACTCGTTTCTTCACATTATATACGTACAATATATATGGCCAACATCATATAGCCAGCTGTTTAGTTGTCAAAGAATTTCAGGGTGCTTAGTTTTGTCAAAGAATTCCAGGATGCTTAGAGGGTGCTTGGATCCAAGGGACTTATTTTAGTCTGACTAAAAATAGTCTCTTTAAGAGGCTAAAGTTCCAAGCACCCCTGACTAAAGAGGGGCTAAAACTAGTCTTGAGACTAATTTTTTTTAGTCAGGGGTACTCCTACTAACATGTGGATTAGTCCTCTCTCTACTCATTTAACTCCTCTCCTTTAACACAGGCGAGTTCTGGATTGGAGGGTTTGGAGGATAATAAATGCTCATTAACTTGATTTTAGCCTTTTTAGTATTTGGATCCAAGCATGGGTGAGGCTAGCATGTTTTAGTCCCACTACTTTTAGTCATGGGACTAAAACGTATCCAAGCACCCTCTTAGTTTTATTTGAGGGGTGGGTTGTGCTGGACACCATTATTGTGACTAACCTTTTTAATAGTATTATATGCATAATTTGGCGATGAGCGCTCTCTATATGTACCACCTTTTTTTTAATTTCAAGTTTTGCTCCATGGCGCAATCCATCGATACTACTGCTGTACAAAAGTATACATTTTTTAAAAGGCTAGAGGGCGGGGCAGTCTAGCTTGGTCGGTTTCACGAGAGGCGAGGGCCTTTGTGATTTGACGGATCGTTACTGCTGGAAGACGGGGCCTTGTGATTTGACTGCTCGTATAAGTGCACCGACGACCTGATCGAGGAGGAGCAAAGAACCGTGCGGTATACTCAAGTTCTCCACTGGAGTAGTACTGCGACGGAGGAGCACGAAACACGGCAGCCCAGTGCCATATGGCGATAAAAAATGATCTAATTTGCTAGTCATCTCATTGTTAGCATTGTTCTATTCATTCCCTCAAAAAAACATTGTTCTATTCATGCCTCGCAGAGAACGTGACACGTGCGGCGAAACACCCGAAGCAAAAGATGAAACACACGAGCAAAAGAAGAAGGAAGATTATCACCCCAAATGATCTAATTCGCCGCGGAGTCGTAACTGCTTCTTCATCGCCTCCACGACCTCCATCTCCTTGCATGTCTCCTCCGCCATCTTCTTCATTCTGTCCATGACGCGGGATTTCTCGACGCGAGCCTTCATCATCTGTTCCACGGCCGCATTACGTACCTTGACAGCAGTCGGGTGCTCGATGCGGAGCTTCGCCAACTCCTCCTTCTGTTCCATGACGAGGGCCTGCAGCATCTTCATCGAGGAACTACTATTCTCATGCAGCTTCTTCCAGCCGGCGTTCTTCTCCTTCAACAGGTCGATCTCGTGGCAGAGCTTCGCCTTGTCCTCCTGAAGTCGCAGGATTTCGCCGGTCGCCTTCTTCTTCGAGGCAATGCTCTTCTTCAACAGCAGCACCAAGCCAGCGGTCAACTCCCCCTACTGATTGAGCTCTGCGGGCATGTCGTCGAGGCTCTCCTTTAGCAACTCCATCAAGCCTTGGATGAACTCCTTCTGCTTATTGAGCTGATCGGGCATGTCGTCGAGGGATAATGACTCCAGCTCCGCCGGCTCGGCATGTTCGCCTCCGCGGCTAGGGCGCTCCTGGGAGCCATCGCCTGCCCGTGAGAGATCTTTCGAGGTCTCTGCGTGGCGGCGAGGCCTCTTTTTTTTCGCAGCCTTGGTTGCTGCTCCCTTGTTACGAGTAGTTCTCGACCTAGAGCTCTGCTCACCGGCCGTGGCAACGACGGACGAAGAAGAAGCACTTATGAGGAGGAAAGGTAGAGTAATTTTCGGTTAGGTAGTTCCCCTTTTTATAACCTAAGTACTAGCACTAGTACTAATACCTGCATAGTGGGAACACGTTCAGGTTTGGTACATACTAGTAGGTGTGAGCAGGCTTTCGAATGTGATGGGAACAAGGTAAAGATTAATTGATGGTTTTGGTTTCGAGGCCCGAAACGGCTCCCGGTGAGTTTAGCGGAACATAAATTTCAAGTACTGCACTGCTCAAATGCGTAAATATTATGTTACTATCAAAAATTGGCACAAAATACGAAGGAGACCAATGGAAGTACTACTAGCAATCCATGATTTAACTACTCGCATGCGCGCAGTGGAGTAATAATGTCTTTCTTCCGCCCTCACGTCCACTCAATTTGCATGCGCTGTATTAATTGACCATCAATGAAGTGAACGACTTTACACGCGTCAAATTATCACATGGGGTGGATCTTGGTACAAAATTGCGTCCGCCCGTGTACCCGCGTGTGCGTGCGAGGGAATGAGTGCGTGCGTGGCGTGCGTGCACATCTTCGCTTCGTGCATGTACCGCCAGTATGGCTCAGGGAGGACGAGTACATTCTTCTGGAACCAGCAGCACGTCACTGTGATCAATCCACGCAAGGAGGTCGCGACAATGCCTCCACATGTGCAACGTGGCTTCATGAACTGTAAGAGAGACACTGTGTAGCGTGCCATTGGTATTCTAATTTACGTGTTTTGCACATACTCGAAGTACTAGTAAGGTACACGTGCATTGCACGCATCAGATTTTGCAACCAAATTATGAATAAATACCACACTATAGCATGTAAGCTCTGAGTCATATATGCCTGATGTAGCCTTTCGTTTAATTCTTATAGTTCATCTCATTCAAAATCAATTAGTTTTTATAAAAAGCTAAGAATGCGGGAATAGGAAAAACATGGGATTATAGTGGAATGTCGTCTTGAATCCTACAGGATTGTACGAGTGTTTGATTGTGCATAGAAAAAAACGCAGAATTCTTTCAAAGAGGTTTGAGTGGATGGGATGTTTCCTATGAAATCTAGTGCAAATGATCATATGGAAAAATTCCTATGGTTTACAATCCTACGAATCAAACAACCAAGATAGGAAAAAAACCTAATGATTAGAATCCTCCAAAATTCCTTTGAGAATCCTTTGAATCAAAGAAGCCCTTAATCTATTTTATGATTCATGGAATTGTGCGTTGTAAAGCATAAAGTAAAAACAAATAATGGCAATTCAACTAGAAAAAAAGTTTGGGCAGTTATGATACGGAAGATTCTAGAACAAAAGAGAACCACTGTTGTTTTGAGGTTTGTGCATTATGCTTAAGTGCAACCATGGTGTCTGCTAGATTGTACATGTGGAAAAATCCGGTGGGGGGCTAGAAGATGGTGCGAGGGGCCGAGTGGAGGGAGACTATGAAGGAATGCACAAGTGCGAGATCGATATTTAGAGAGAGGGGGCGAACACGTGCGCTGTTGCGCGCAGTGGCGGAGCCATGAAAAATAAATGAGCTAGGGGGCCAAGCATTGCTAATCCTCTACAAGGAGGGTCAATTCATGAACTTAAACCATTTTTAGCAGCAATTGTCTAATGATCACATTCATATTAGCCTCGATATATAGTGATGTTAGGGGGGAGGGGGGCAGGGCCCTTACTGCCCCTGTCTTCGCCATTGTGCACGCGTCTGAGAGATGAAGCGGAAGGCATGGATGATGAGAGGGGGACGTTGGATATATAATTAATGTGGGTGTATTAGCTATATATGTTAATCCTATATAGAGAGGTATAGATTGATCGATGTGGACGTGGGAAAGAGGGTGAGACCTCACTGGATATATCGATTGATCGGTTTGTGTGGAAAACTATGAAAGACCTAGCTATATACACACATACATAGAGGAACATCGATCGTTGCGCATGCACGCGTGAGAGATAAAGAATGCCCGATATGATGGAGAGGGGGATGTGTGTGGGCGTGTGCCTTCATGGGAGACCGACCTGAAGAAAAAGATTGTATGCGTGTGATGGATAATGCCAACTGGTAGTGTGTGTGCATGCATGCACGAGAGAAAGTTAGTGGTACAATTATAAAGAGAAGACTACTGTGTGGGTGTAAAAGAATAGGTGAGGTCATAATCAATGTAAAGTTGAATTCAAATATTTGAATAAGAGATCCTGATGTTTGAAACCCATGCATGCATGAATATAACGGGGATCTGCGCGGTGTGGTTTGGAAACGAGCATGTTGTAATGTATACACATTGAACAAGGTCAGACTGATTTGAATTTGAGATACCGATGGCAGACATCATTTGGCCACATTGCATCCGTGCATGGACACACTATTCTAATTGGAGATGATGGGCGGCTTTCGCATCACATATCTATATCTATACCCTATATATATATATTATATTTTATATTTTTTTATATTGTGTGTGGGTAACTTTAACTTTGAAAGATGGTCGTTGGATGAGGCGAATCCGATGGTCCAAAGATGGCAAATTTGAGCACTACTGGCCGTTGGATATCATCTAGATTCCACCAAATTGCGCCACATGTATAATCTAGAAGACTCCATGGTTGAACTTAAGCATAATGCACAAACATCAAAACACAAGCACTTCTTATTTGTTCTAGAATCTTCCGTATCAGAATTGCCCAAATGTTTTTCTACATGATTTGCCATTATTTGTTTTTACTTTATGTCTTACGACGCACAATTCCATGAATCTTAAAATAGATTAGCTTTCTTATAAAAACTAGATGATTTTGAATGAAATGAACTATAATAATTAAACGAACATCTACATCATGCATATATGACTCAAAGCTTGCATGCTATAATGTGTTATTTATTCATAATTTGGTTGCCAAATCTCATGCGTGCAATGCACGTGTACCTTACTCTAGTCTAAATGGTGTTTGTGTGTGTGTTGTGCGTGTTGAGGTGCAAATTGTCTTTTTTGGGTACACGTTAAGCTTGTTCTTCCGAAATTTCAAGCCGCGCCTTGTTATGCCGAAAATTCAAGCTAGCGTCTCTCTCTATCGTGCTGCGAAACTCCCGCCTCTTCAACCCGCGCCTTGTTAGCCCGAAATATTTAAGATATATCTTTGTCTCGTTGTGCTCCGACAACTCCCTCCATCTCAACCCGCGCCTTGCTATTCCGAAATTACAACGCGCGCAAAAACTCCCACCTCCCGTGAAATCCCGACACACGAAATGCCCGTGGAACCCCTGAACCGAAAGAACCACCTCAAATCGGTGGGGGTACTTTCGTAACTTACCCCACATTTCGGACAAGCGCGTCTCAAAGCCATGGTTCCCCACTGCCATCCCATCCGCCCACCCATTCGTACACCGAGGCCGCGAAAACCCGCGACGAAACCCCACACCCTGCTCCGTCCGCCACCCAGCCGGAGCCTCTTCCCCGACGACGTCGTCCACAGCAACACCTCGACGTCCCTCATCCACCGTACCGGATGAGGATCCGTCGTCAATCTCATCGTCCCGCCGGTTCAGCCACCCCGTCCTCCACCTCCAAGGAGCTGCCCCGACGTTCCCCTCGTCTTTCGCGCCACATCCATTCCCACACCGCCGTCTTCACCTGCACCACCAGAAGAGCATCATCATCACCGTTTCCTCGGATGAAGCTGCGGCCTAATCGGCGCCACGAAAGAGGTTGTACTCTAATCGCCGCATTTGCTTCTTGATTCGATCTCACGGTGCAGCCGGCGCTCGGTCCCGAGCCGACACGGCGCGGCTCCATCCACGGCGGCGTCGCCGGCCACTTCCTCCACGGTGTCGCTCCCTCGGCGGCGACGTCCACATCAGTAGGAGTTGCTGCTGCTTTAGCTCTCGCTCGCGCTGCTGCTCTGCTCTTGCTCTCGGTCCCCTGCCTGGTCTGCACTTGCTATTGCTCTTGCTCGTGCTGCTACTCTCGCTCTTGCTCTTGCTTGCGATGCTGCTCCAATTTAGCTACACTTCAGTCGACTAAATCGACTTTTGGGTCAGTCGATTTTCAGGGGGTGGGGGGGGCTCGCCGGGGTCAAGGAAGTGTTGGTGATCGTTGCAGAAATCAAAAATATTCTACGCTTCACCAAGATCCATCTATGGAGTTTACTAGCAACCAGAAGGAAGGAGTGCATCTACATACCCTTGTAGATCGCGAGCAGAAGCGTTCAAGTGAACGGGGTTGGTGAAGTCGTACTCGTCGTGATCCAAATCACCGATGACCAAGCGCCGAACGGACGGCACCTCCGCGTTCAACACACGTACGGAGCAGTGACGTCTCCTCCTTCTTGATCCAGCAAGGGGGAAGGAGAGGTTGATGGAGATCTAGCAGCACGACGGCGTGGTGGTGGAAGTTGCGGGGATCCCGGCAGGGCTTCGCCAAGCGCAAGCGGGAGGGAGAGGTGTCACGGGAGGGAGAGGGAGGCGCCAGGGGCTAGGGTACTGCTGCCCTCCCTCCCCCCTACTATTTATAGGAGCCCTGGGGGGGCGCCGGCCCCTGGAGATCCCATCTGAGGGGGGGGGCGGCCAAGGGGGTAGCTTGCCCCCCAAGCCAAGTGGGGCGCCCCCCCACCCCCAGGGTTTCCAACCCTAGGCGCAGGGAGGCCCATGGGGGGCGCACCAGCCCACCAGTGGCTGGTTCCCCTCCCCGCTTCAGCCCATGGGGCCCTCCGGGATAGGTGGCCCCACCCGGTGGACGCCCGGGACCCTTCCGGTGGTCCCGGTACAATACCGATAACCCCCGAAACTTTCCCGGTGGCCGAAACTGGACTTCCTATATATAATTCTTCACCTCCGGACCATTCCAGAACTCCTCGTGACGTCCGGGATCTCATCCGGGACACCGAACAACTTTCGGGTTTCCGCATACTAATA
This sequence comes from Triticum aestivum, assembly GCF_018294505.1. Taxonomy (NCBI): domain Eukaryota; kingdom Viridiplantae; phylum Streptophyta; class Magnoliopsida; order Poales; family Poaceae; genus Triticum; species Triticum aestivum. Next base: position 517,995,135 of record NC_057802.1, read on the forward strand.
TCTCTACAACCCTAGCGTCACCGAACCTTAAGTGTGTAGACCCTACGAGTTCGGGAGACATGCAGACATGACCGAGACGCCTCTCCGTTCAATAACCAACAGCGGGATCTGGATACCCATGTTGGCTCCCACATGTTCCACGATGATCTCATCAGATGAACCACGATGTCGAGGATTCAATCAATCCCGTATACAATTCCCTTTGTCAATCGGTACGTTACTTGCCCGAGATTCGATCGTCGGTATCCCAATACCTTGTTCAATCTCGTTACCGGCAAGTCACTTTACTCGTACCGTAATGCATGATCCCGTGGCTAACTCCTTAGTCACATTGAGCTCATTATGATGATGCATTACCGAGTGGGCCCAGAGATACCTCTACGTCATACGGAGTGACAAATCCCAGTCTCGATCCATGCCAACCCAACAGACACTTTCGGAGATACCCGTAGTGCACCTTTATAGTCACCCAGTTACGTTGTGACGTTTGGTACACCCAAAAAACTCCTACAGTATCCGGGAGTTGCACGATCTCATGGTCTAAGGAAACGATACTTGACATTGGAAAAGCTCTTGCAAACAAACTACACGATCTTTTGTGCTATGCTTAGGATTGGGTCTTGTCCATCACACCATTCTCCTAATGATGTGATCCCGTTATCAATGACATCCAATGTCCATAGTCAGGAAACCATGACTATCTGTTGATCAACGAGCTAGTCAACTAGAGGCTCACTAGGGACATGTTGTGGTCTATGTGTTCACACATGTATTACGATTTCCGAATAACACAATTATAGCATGAACAATAGACAATTATCATGAACAAGGAAATATAATAATAACCATTTTCTTATTGCCTCTAGGGCATATTTCCAACAGTCTCCCACTTGCACTAGAGTCAATAATCTAGTTACATTGTGATGAATCGAACACCCATAGAGTTCTGGTGTTGATCATGTTTTGCTCTAGGGAGAGGTTTAGTCAACGGATCTGCTACATTCAGGTCCGTATGTACTTTACAAATATCTATGTCTCCATTCTGAACACTTTCACGAATGGAGTTGAAGCGACGCTTGATATGCCTGGTCTTCCTGTGAAACCTGGGCTCCTTGGCAAGGGCAATAGCTTCAGTGTTGTCACAGAAGAGAGTCATCGGGCCCGACGCATTGGGAATCACCCCTAGGTCAGTAATGAACTCCTTCATCCAGATTGCTTCTTGCGCTGCCTCTGAGGCCGCCATGTACTCCGCTTCACATGTAGATCCCGCCACGACGCTTTGCTTGCAACTGCACCAGCTTACTGCCCCTCCATTCAAAACATACACGTATCCGGTTTGTGACTTCGAGTCATCCAGATCTGTGTCGAAGCTAGCGTCGACGTAACCCTTTACGACGAGCTCTTCGTCACCTCCATAAACGAGAAACATATCCTTAGTCCTCTTCAGGTACTTCAGGATATTCTTGACCGCTGTCCAGTGTTCCATGCCGGGATTACATTGGTACCTTCCTACCAAACTTACGGCAAGGTTTACATCAGGTCTGGTACACAGCATGGCATACATAATAGACCCTATGGCTGAGGCATAGGGGATGACACTCATCTTTTCTCTATCTTCTGCCGTGGTCGGGCATTGAGCCGTGCTCAATTGCACACCTTGCAATACAGGCAAGAACCCCTTCTTGGACTGATCCATATTGAACTTCTTCAATATCTTGTCAAGGTACGTACTCTGTGAAAGACCAATGAGCCGTCTTGATCTATCTCTATAGATCTTGATGCCTAATATATAAGCAGCTTCTCCAAGGTCCTTCATTGAAAAACACTTATTCAAATAGGCCTTTATACTTTCCAAGAATTCTATATTATTTCCCATCAATACTATGTCATCCACATATAATATGAGAAATGCTACAGAGCTCCCACTCACTTTCTTGTAAACACAGGCTTCTCCATAAGTCTGTGTAAACCCAAACGCTTTGATCATCTCATCAAATCGAATGTTCCAACTCCGAGATGCTTGCACCAGCCCAGAGATGGAGCGCTGGAGCTTGCATACCTTGTTAGCATTCTTAGGATCGACAAAACCTTCCGGCTGCATCATATACAATTCTTCCTTAAGAAAGCCGTTAAGGAATGCCGTTTTGACGTCCATTTGCCATATCTCATAATCATAGAATGCGGCAATTGCTAACATGATTCGGACGGACTTCAGCTTTGCTACGGGTGAGAAAGTCTCATCGTAGTCAACCCCTTGAACTTGTCGATAACCCTTAGCGACAAGTCGAGCCTTATAGATGGTTACATTACCATTCGTGTCTGTCTTCTTCTTAAAGATCCATTTATTTTCTATGGCTCTCCGATCATCGGGCAAGTTAGTCAAAGTCCATACTTCGTTTTCATACATGGATCCTATCTCGGATTGCATGGCTTCAAGCCATTTGTTGGAATCCGGGCCCGCCATCGCTTCTTCATAGTTCGAAGGTTCACCGTTGTCTAACAACATGATTTCCAGGACAGGGTTGCCGTACCACTCTGGTGCGGAACGTGTCCTTGTGGACCTACGAAGTTCAGCAGTAACTTGATCCGAAGCTTCATGATCATCATCATTAACTTCCTCCCCAGTCGGTGTAGTCACCACAGGAACATCTTCCCGCGCTGCGCTACTTTCCGGTTCGGAAGGGGTGACTATCACCTCATCAAGTTCCACTTTCCTCCCACTCACTTCTTTCGAGAGAAACTCTTTCTCTAGAAAGGACCCGTTCTTGGCAACAAAGATCTTGCCTTCAGATATGAGGTAGAAGGTATACCCAATGGTTTCCTTAGGGTATCCTATGAAGACGCATTTTTCTGACTTGGGTTCGAGCTTTTCAGGTTGAAGTTTCTTGACATAAGCATCACATCCCCAAACTTTTAGAAACGACAGCTTAGGTTTCTTCCCAAACCATAATTCATACGGTGTCGTCTCAATGGATTTCGACGGAGCCCTATTTAAAGTGAATGCGGCAGTCTCTAAAGCATAGCCCCAAAATGAGAGCGGTAGATCGGTAAGAGACATCATAGATCGCACCATATCCAATAGAGTGCGATTACGACGTTCGGACACACCATTTCGCTGAGGTGTTCCAGGCTGCGTGAGTTGTGAAACGATTCCACATTTCCTTAAGTGCGTACCAAATTCGTGACTTAAATATTCTCCCCCACGATCTGATCGTAAGAACTTTATTTTCCTGTCACGTTGATTCTCAACCTCACTCTGAAATTCCTTGAACTTTTCAAAGGTTTCAGACTTGTGTTTCATTAGGTAGACATACCCATATCTACTTAAGTCATCAGTGAGAGTGAGAACATAACGATAGCCACCGTGAGCCTCAACACTCATTGGACCGCACACATCAGTATGTATGATTTCCAATAAGTTGGTTGCTCGCTCCATTGTTCCGGAGAACGGAGTCTTGGTCATCTTACCCATGAGGCATGGTTCGCACGTGTCAAATGATTCATAATCAATAGACTCCAAAAGTCCATCTGCATGGAGCTTCTTCATGCGTTTGACACCAATGTGACCAAGGCGGCAGTGCCACAAGTATGTGGGACTATCGTTATCAACTTTACATCTTTTGGTATTCACACTATGAATATGTGTAACATCATGTTCGAGATTCATCAAAAATAAACCATTGACCAGTGGGGCATGACCATAAAACATATCTCTCATATAAATAGAACAACCATTATTCTCGGATTTAAATGAGTAGCCATCTCGAATTAAACGAGATCCTGATACAATGTTCATGCTCAAAGCTGGCACTAAATAACAATTATTGAGGTTTAAAACTAATCCCGTAGGTAAATGTAGAGGTAGCGTGCCGACGGCGATCACATCGACCTTGGAATCATTCCCGACGCGCATCGTCACCTCGTCCTTCGCCAGTCTCCGCTTATTCCGCAGCTCCTGTTTTGAGTTACAAATATGAGCAACCGCACCGGTATCAAATACCCAGGAGCTACTACGAGTACTGGTAAGGTACACATCAATTACGTGTATATCACATATACCTTTGGTGTTGCCGGCCTTCTTGTCCACTAAGTATTTGGGGCAGTTCCGCTTCCAGTGACCACTTCCCTTGCAATAAAAGCACTCAGTCTCAAGCTTGGGTCCATTCTTTGACTTCTTCCCGGCAACTGGCTTACCGGGCGCGGCAACTCCCTTGCCGTCCTTCTTGAAGTTCTTCTTACCCTTGCCTTTCTTGAACTTAGTGGTTTTATTCACCATCAACACTTGATGTTCCTTTTTGATCTCCACCTCCGCTGATTTCAGCATTGAATATACCTCAGGAATGGTCTTTTCCATCCCCTGCATATTGAAGTTCATCACAAAGCTCTTGTAGGATGGTGGAAGCGACTGAAGGATTCTGTCAATGACCGCGTCATCTGGGAGATTAACTCCCAGCTGAGACAAGCGGTTGTGTAACCCAGACATTTTGAGTATGTGCTCACTAACAGAACTATTTTCCTCCATTTTACAACTGAAGAACTTGTCGGAGACTTCATATCTCTCGACCCGGGCATGAGCTTAGAAATCCATTTTCAGCTCTTCGAACATCTCATATGCTCCATGTTTCTCAAAACGCTTTTGGAGCCCCGGTTCTAAGCTGTAAAGCATGCCGCACTGAACGAGGGAGTAATCATCAGCACGTGATTGCCAAGTGTTCATAACGTCTTGGTTCTCTGGGATGGGTGCTTCACCTAGCGGTGCTTCTAGGACATAATCTTTCTTGGCAGCTATGAGGATGATCCTCAGGTTCCGGACCCAGTCCGTATAGTTGCTACCATCATCTTTTAGCTTGGTTTTCTCTAGGAACACTTTGAAGTTGAGGGCAACATGGGCCATTTGATCTACAAGACATATTGTAAAGATTTTAGACTAAGTTCATGATAATTACGTTCATCTAATCAAATTATTCAATGAACTCCCACTCAGATAGACATCCCTCTAGTCATCTAAGTGAAACATGATCCGAGTTAACTAGGCCGTGTCCGATCATCACGTGAGACAGACTAGTCAACATCGGTGAACATCTCCATGTTGATCGTATCTTCTATACGACTCATGCTCGACCTATCGGTCTTCCGTGTTCCGAGGCCATGTCTGTACATGCTAGGCTCGTCAAGTAAACCTAACTGTATTGCGTGTGTTCCGAGGCCATGTCTGTACATGCTAGGCTCGTCAACACCCGTTGTATGCGAACGTTAGAATCTATCACACCCGATCATCACGTGGTGCTTCGAAACAACGAACCTTCGCAACGGTGCACAGTTAGGGGGAACACTTTCTTGAAATTATTATAAGGGATCATCTTACTTACTACCGTCGATCTAAGCAAATAAGATGTAAAACATGATAAACATCACATGCAATCAAATAGTGACATGATATGGCCAATATCATTTTGCTCCTTTGATCTCCATCTTCGGGGCGCCATGATCATCTTCATCACCGGCATGACACCATGATCTCCATCATCATGATCTCCATCATCGTGTCTTCATGAAGTTGTCACGCCAACGATTACTTCTACTTCTATGGCTAACGTGTTTAGCAATAAAGTAAAGTAATTTACATGGCGTTATTCAATGACACGCAGGTCATACAAAAAATAAAGACAACTCCTATGGCTCCTGCCGGTTGTCATACTCATCGACATGCAAGTCGTGATTCCTATTACAAGAACATGATCAATCTCATACATCACATATATCTCATTCATCACATCCTTTTGGCCATATCACATCACAAGGCATATGCTGCAAAAACAAGTTAGACGTCCTCTAATTGTTGTTGCAAGTTTTTTTTTACGTGGCTTCTATAGGTTTCTAGCAAGAACGTTTCTTACCTACGTAAAACCACAACGTGATATGCCAATTTCTATTTACCCTTCATAAGGACCCTTTTCATCGAATCCATTCCGACTAAAGTGGGAGAGACAGACACCCGCTAGCCACCTTATGCAACTAGTGCATGTCAGTCGGTGGAACCTGTCTCACGTAAGGGTACATGTAAGGTCGGTCCGGGCCGCTTCATCCCACAATACCACCGAAACAAGATAAGACTAGTAGTGGCAAGAAAAATTGACAACATCTACGCCCACAACTGCTTTGTGTTCTACTCGTGCATAGTAACTACGCATAGGCCTGGCTCATGATGACACTGTTGGTGATCGTTGCAGAAATCAAAAATATTCTACGCTTCACCAAGATCCATCTATGGAGTTTACTAGCAACGAGAAGGAAGGAGTGCATCTACATACCCTTGTAGATCGCGAGCGGAAGCGTTCAAGTGAACGGGGTTGATGGAGTCGTACTCGTCGTGATCCAAATCACCGATGACCGAGCGCCGCACGGACGGCACCTCCGCGTTCAACACATGTACGGAGCAGCGACGTATCCTCCTTCTTGAACCAGCAAGGGGGAAGGAGAGGTTGATGGAGATCCCGCCGCACGATGGCGTGGTGCTGGAAGTAGCGGGGATCCCGGCAGGGCTTCGCCAAGCGCAAGCGGGAGGGAGAGGTGTCACGGGAGGGAGAGGGAGGCGCCAGGGGCTAGGGTACTGCTGCCCTCCCTCCCCCCCACTATTTATAGGAGCCCTGGGTGGGCGCCGGCCCCCTGGAGATCCCATCTGAGGGGGGGGGGGGCGGCGGCCAAGGGGGTGGCTTGCCCCCCAAGCCAAGTGGGGCGCCCCCCACCCCCAGGGTTTCCAACCCTAGGCTCAGGGGAGGCCCATGGGGGGCGCACCAGCCCACCAGTGGCTGGTTCCCCTCCCCACTTCAGCCCATGGGGCCCTCCGGGATAGGTGGCCCCACCGGTGGACCCCCGGGACCCTTTCGGTGGTCCCGGTACAATGCCGATAACCCCCGAAACTTTCCCGGTGGCCGAAACTGGACTTCCTATATATAATTCCTCACCTCCGGACCATTCCAGAACTCCTCGTGATGTCCGAGATCTCATCCGGGACTCCGAACAACTTTCGGGTTTCCGCATACTAATATCTCTACAACCCTAGCATCACCGAACCTTAAGTGTGTAGACCCTACGGGTTCGGGAGGCATGCAGACATGACCGAGATGCCTCTCCGGTCAATAACCAACAGCGGGATCTGGATACCCATGTTGGCTCCCACATGTTCCACGATGATCTCATCGGATGAACCACGATGTCGAGGATTCAATCAATCTCGTATACAATTCCCTTTGTCAATCGGTACGTTACTTGCCCGAGATTCGATCGTCGGTATCCCAATACCTTGTTCAATCTCGTTACCGGCAAGTCACTTTACTCGTACCGTAATGCATGATCCCGTGGCTAACTCCTTAGTCACATTGAGCTCATTATGGTGATGCATTACCGAGTAGGCCCAGAGATACCTCTCCGTCATACGGAGTGACAAATCCCAGTCTCGATCCATGCCAACCCAACAGACACTTTCGGAGATACCCGTAGTGCACCTTTATACTCACCCAGTTATGTTGTGACGTTTGGTACACCCAAAGCACTCCTACGGTATCCGGGAGTTGCATGATCTCATGGTCTAAGGAAATGATACTTGACATTGGAAAAGCTCTAGCAAACGAACTACACGATCTTTTGTGCTATGCTTAGGATTGGGTCTTGTCCATCACATCATTCTCCTAATGATGTGATCCCGTTATCAATGACATCCAATGTCCATAGTCAGGAAACCATGACTATCTGTTGATCAACGAGCTAGTCAACTAGAGGCTCACTAGAGACATGTTGTGGTCTATGTGTTCACACATGTATTATGATTTCCGAATAACACAATTATAGCATGAACAATAGACAATTATCATGAACAAGGAAATATAATAATAACCATTTTATTATTGCCTCTAGGGCATATTTCCAACAGGAAGAACCAGCCGCAACGGGGAGGGGGGCTTGCCGGAGAGGTACCCCACTATCTATCTTAGGGTTCAGGATGGGGGCGGTGGTCGCCGGCGGTGGCGGGGCGTTGGCGGGGCGGTGGCGTGGGGATCGCCGGAGAAAAAGGATGGCACGG
>NC_057802.1:518303647-518500026 GCF_018294505.1 Triticum aestivum
CTCTCAACCCGGGCATTTGCTTGAAATATTAGCTTCAACGCTTGGAACATCTCATATGCTCCATGACGTTCAAAACGTCTTTGAAGTCCCGGTTCTAAGCCGTAAAGCATGGCACACTGAACTATAGAGTAGTCATTAGATCGAGCCTGCCAGGCGTTCCAAACGTCTGCTTCAGCTCATGCAGCAGGTCGTCACCTAGCGCTGCATCAAGGACATAATTCTTCTGTGCAGCAATGATGATAATCTCAAGTTACAGAGCCAGTCCGTGTATTGCTACCATCATCTTTCAACTTAGCTTTCTCTAGGAACGCATTAAAGTACAGGGGAACGGTAGCACAGGCCATTGATCTACAACATAGATATGCAAATACTATCATGACTAAGTTCATGACAAATTAAGTTCAGTTAATCAAATTACTAATGAACTCCCACTTAAATAAACATCCCTCAAGTTATCTAAGTGATACATGATCCAAATCAACTAACCCATGTCCGATCATCACGTGAGATGGGGTAGTCATCAATGGTGAACATCTCTATGTTGATCATATCTACTATATGACTCATGTTCGACCTTTCGGTCTCCAGTGTTCTGAGGCCATGTCTGTACATGCTAGGCTCATCAAGTTTGACCCAAGTATTCTGCATGTGCAAAACTGTCTTACACCCGTTGTATGTGAACGTAGAGTCTATCACACCCGATCATCACGTGGTGTCTCGAAACGACGAACTTTCACAACGGTGCATACTCGGGGAGAACACTTATATCTTGAAATTTAGTGAAGGGATCATCTTATAATGCTACCGTCGTTCTAAGAAAAATAAGATGCATAAAAGATAAACATCACATGCAATCAAAATATGTGACATGATATGGCCATCATCATCTCATGCTTTTGATCTCCCTCTCCAAAGCATCATCATGATCTCCATCGTCACCGGCTCGACACGTTGATCTCCATCGTTGCGTCATGGTCGTCTCGCCAACTATTGCTTCTACAACTATTGCTAACGCATAGCGATAAAGTAAAGCAATTACATGGCATTTGCATTTCATACAATAAGGAGACAACCATAAGGATTTCATACAATAAAGGGACAACCATAAGTTTTACATGGCTGCTACGGGTTTCTAGCAAGAACGGTTCTTACCTACGGCAAAAACCACAACAATGATTTATCAAGTTTGTTGTTTTAACCTTCTTCAAGGACCGGCCGCAGTCAAATTCGATTCAACTAAAGTAGGAGAAACAGACACCCACCAGCCACCTTTATGCAAAGCTAGTTGCATGTCAGTCGGTGGAACCGGTCTCATGTGCGTGGACATGTAAGGTTGGTCCGGGCTGCTTCATCCCACAGTGCCGCCGAATCAAAATAAGATGTTGGAGGTAAGCAGTATGAACGTCACCGCCCACAACTTCTTTGTGTTCTACTCGTGCATATCATCTACGAATAGACCTGGCTCATGATGCCACTGTTGGGGAATGTTGCATGGAAATTTAAAAGTTTTTCTACGCACACGCAATGATCTATCCATGGAGATGCATAGCAACGAGGGGAAGAGTGTGTCTACGTACCCTCGTAGACCATAAGCGGAAGCGTTTCACAACGCGGTTGATGTAGTTGAACTTTCTTCGCGATCCAACCGAACGTACAGCACCTCGCGTTCAACACACGTTCAACTCAGTGACGTCTGTGCCTTCTTGATCCAGCAAGATGGTGAGGTAGTGGATGAGTTCCGACAGCACGACGACGTGGTGACGGTGATGGTGAAGTGATCTCCGCAGGGCTTTGCCTAAGCATTACGAAAATATGACGAGGGGTGTAAACGGTGGAGGGGGGCGCCACACATGGCTAAGCAATTGTCTGTTGTATGCTAGGCGCCCCCTTCCCACATATATATAGGTGGGAGGGAGGGAGGAGCATCCAAGGGGGGCTCCAAAGTAGGAGGAATCCTACTTGGGGTCTCTCCCAAGCCGCGCCCCCTTTCCTTATTTGGAGCGCGGGAGGAAGGAAGGAGGAGGTTCCCCCTTTACTTTCTCTCCTGAGGAGGTAAAGGCAGGAGGGGCCACCCCTCCCCTTTTCTTCCCCTTAGGGCCGGCCAGCCATGGGAGGGGCGCACCAGCCCCCTTGTGGGCTGGTATGTCCCATCCTTTGGCCCATAAGGCCCATATCTTGCCGGGGGGGTGCCTGGAACCCCTTCCGGTGACCCGATTCCTTCCCAGTACGTCCCGAAACACTTTCGATGTCCAAGTACCATCGTCCGATATATCAATCTTCACCTCTCGACCATTTCGAGACTCCTCGTCATGCCCGTGATCTCATCCGGGACTCCGAACAACATCCGGTCACCAAAACATATAACTCATATAACACTATACCGTCGGCGAACTTTAAGCATGCGGACCCTACGGGTTTGAGAACTATGTAGACATGACCGAGACACCTCTCCGGTCAATAACCAATAGCGGAACCTTGATGCCCTTATTGGCTCCTACATATTCTATGAAGATCTTTATCGGTCGAACCGTTATGACAACATACGTAATTCCCTTTGTCTATCGGTATGTTACTTGCTCGAGATTCGATCGTCGGCATATTCATACCTAGTTCAATCTCGTTACCAGCAAGTCTCTTTACTCGTTCCGTAATACATCACCTCATGACTAACTCCTTAGTCATTTGCTTACAAGCTTATGATGTGTATTACCGAGAGGGCCCAGAGATACCTCTCCGATACTCGGAGTGACAAATCCTAATGTTGATCTATGCCAACTCAACAAACACCTTCGGAGATACCTGTAGAGCATCTTTATGATCACCCAGTTATGTTGTGATGTTTGATAGCACACAAGGCATTCCTCCGGTATTCGGGAGTTGCATAATCTCATAGTCGGAGGAATATGTATTTGACATGAAGAAAGCAATAGCAATAAACTGAACGATCATTATGCTAAGCTAACGGGTGGGTCTTGTCCATCACATCATTCTACTAATGATGTGATCCCGTTATGAAATGACAACAAATGTCTATGGTTAGGAAACCTTAACCATCTTTGATCAACGAGCTAGTCTAGTAGAGGCATACTAGGGACACGGTATTTGTTTATGTATTCACACATGTATTTAAGTTTCCGATCAATACAATGCTAGCATGAATAATAAACCTTTATCATGAATAAGGAAATATAAATAAAAACTTTATTATTGACTCTAGGGCATCTTTCCTTCATAAGGCTCATCTAGAGCCCTTGGATCAAAGGAGAGAAGCCACATCAAGGGAGGAGGCTATGGGAGAGCCATTATATATTCTCCTTCAACCCTAGCCGCCACCAACGCACATCTTCATTCATCATCGTGCGTCATTCATCATTCTCATCTCCAAGTCCAGCCACAATCCACATAAAGAACACCAAGGGGACAACCAAGAGGGAGACCGGAAGGGAGCACAATTATTCTAGAAGCAGAGTTGTCCATAGAACCTAATTCCTTCATCCGGTCCTCAAACTGTGAGGACCTTAATATCTTTCTGATAGCTGCCTTTGGTATGGGACACGAAGTAGGATGAATGAACTATCTCAATATAGCTTGTCTTGAGAGATAATATTATGTGAGGGACCTCCCACTAGAAGTAGACCATCCTATCCTATGATGCAGGTACTAACTTAGACACAACGTGACATAGTCGTAAGACCCTAACTCCATTACACGGCCATACCGAACAAGGCCGTACCTAGATGCCAGCAATCTCATCTAAAACATCACATACTTCTCTTAATTTATTTCCTCTTCTTAGTTTATTATTTATTTTTCGTTCTCTCTAGTACTTAGTTTAATTCATCTTATTACCTTTCCCTTGCAACTTACTTAAGTGAGCTACTTCCAAACTCTAGTTTGGGTGTGAGCGTGGTTGTGTAAGTGATGACACAACTGCGGGGATTGTGGTGCCATCCTATTCACTCCCTATGGGATTGAAAAACCTTACTTATCACGAAATTTCTACATAGCCATGTGCACTTGCAGGACATCATAACTCTAGATACCCACAATATCTATATAAGCTGAGGGGTTTAGTCCGTTGAGACATAACCACAATTACTCACCTTAGGGTTAGAACATAACATACGATATCGAGGTAGATCAAGCCTATACTCCATAAATCATCATCAATACAATCAAAGCATGACGTAGGGTATTACCTCTACGAGAAGGCCCGAACCTGGGTAAACACTGTGTCCTCCATCGCCTGTTACCCATCGATCCGAGATCCATAGCTCGGGGCCCCCTACCCGAGATTCGCCGATTTTATTACCAACGCACATAAGCATTCATCACTCATACACTCAAAAGCATCACAAGTGGCAATCCAAGTCCACATCAGAAGCGACATAACTATATCACTAAATCAACGTCAAACTATCTAGGTGGACTACTTCGAGGTGTAGTCGGTGAAACTAGTGATCGTGGAGTCAGAGCACGTAGGGGCATGCCCACAGTGGAGGACCAAGCATCATCGGGAATGATGGTCGGTGGACTCAATGGCACCGGGTCGTCACTCTCCTTACGTGCACTACAAAAAATGACACATCCATGACATTTTGGGCCGAACGATTTTTTTCTTCTGTTATGCTTATGACACTTCTATGACGATAAATGTGGCAAAACCCAGTATCATCATAGATGTGGTGCGCTCTTACTTCTATAACAAAAACTCATGACATAAAATGGGGTTTTCATCCTGGGCGGGCCGGAGACGCAGCTGCATGACATTCTTTGGGCCGCCCATGACAGAAATAACCGTGGTAGAAGCGAGGGTGAGGAAAATATCAAGGAGTTCCCGGTTACGGTGGGTGGTCGGGGCCGAGCGATGCGCGTTTCTCTCTTACACGTACGCGCGTGGGTGCGAGGCGTTGGCCTCTAACTGAACCCGAGCGAGGCGTTCGCCTACTGAACCCGAGCGATTGCACTGTAGGCTACGCGTTACTGAACCCGAGCGATCGATCGATCCCTGGCTGTTAACTGAACCCGATCGAGCGATTTCTTCACTACTGCTGCTAACTGAAGCCGATCGAACCTGCTGCCTCTTGATAAACAGTGAGCGTGGTTGGGGGGGTTGGATGAACAGTTGCCGGTGGGGGGTTGGATGAATAGGAGGACCCCGTGGTAGTAGAGGCCGTTGCCGCTAGATGAACAGGACCCCGATCGATCGAGCCGGTTGGGGGTGGCTGAACAGGACCCCGTGTAGGGCTGGATGAACAGGACGACCCCATGGAGGGCTGGTTGAACAGTAGCCGGTGGAGAGTTGGATGAACAGTTGCTCATGGAGGGGTGGTTGAACATGACCCCGTGGAGAGGGCTGGTTGAACAGTAGCCAGTGGAGGAGCAGTGGAGGCTGGATGAACAGGAGCCCGTGGATGAACAGTCGCAGGTGGAGGCTGGAGGAGGTCGACGGTGGATGAATAGTAGCCCGTGGAGGCTGGAGGAGGTCGATGGTGGAGATGAACAGTAGCCCGTGGAGTCCCGTTTTGTGGCACGCCACACCCCTCCCGATGACAGGACCCCCGTTTCGACCGTAGCGCTCCAACACAAGTCTGTTTCCTCTGTTTTGCGGTATGCCACACCCCTCCCGATCAACAGGACCCCGTTTCGACCGTACGCGATCGAACACAAGTCCGTTTCCTCCGTTTTGCGGTACGCCAGACCCTTCCTGATGAATAGGACCCCGTTTCGACTGTACGCGGTCGAACAGAAGCCCCGTTGCCTCCGTTCTGCGGTACGCCAAACCTCGTTTTGACTGTTCCATCCAAGCCGGTTGGCTCCTGATGAACACGATGTATTCCGTTGCCTCCTGATGAACACGACGCATTCCGTTGCCTCCCCATGAACACGAAGACGTAGTTTCTTCATTCTAACCCAGCCGGTTGGCTTCCGATGAACAGGACGCCATTGCTGCTATCCATGGTCTCTCCATGTACACAAGCCCTGGCCGTACGTATGCGCGAGTACGCGTTTGAGACCCCGCCCGTATGTACATACGTGTACACGGTTTTGACTGGATTGCCTAAACTGCTACCGCTCCTTACTCGGCCATGGTTCATCGTGGCAGACAGACCGATCGACCGGTATGTACACAAACAACGCTATGTGCGCTTCGACCGGGTGGGTCCCAGCTGTCAGGGAGGATAAGGACGCACTTCCTTGCGTGCGAAGATATAGCTGGTGGGTCCCAGCTGTCAGGGGGAAGAATCATTTTTTTGCTCGTAATAAGGACGCACTTCCTTGCATGCGAAGATGTAGCTGGTCGGTCCCAGCTGTCAGGGGGAGAAAACATTATTTTTAGTGTAAAAAGGATGCAGTTGCATGCATGCGTCCATGGGCGTGGTGCGTCCCCACTGTCAGCCTCTCCACGTACAGTCATCTTCCGATGACTCTCGTTTGTTGACCATGTTGACCACACCCCGCACCAAGCCGGTGGACGACGGCGAGGCCCCAGACTGGAACGCCCCAGAGATGGGGAAGACGCGGCATTGGAGTCGCGGACGAAGAGGAGTGGGAAACTTGACTAGTTCGGGTGCGGGGTGGGCCTACACTTGGCAGAGAATAACAGGAGGTGCAGAGGAGTGGAGGGATGGCCTGGCCGTCGGTGGGGTAGCTTTTCACTGCAAGGCGCGCAAAACAGCGCCGCTAGACGCCGGAGGCTGGAGCAGGCGGTCCTGGCAGCGCTGGGGAAAGAAGACGAGAGATTGAAGAAGAATGCCGGCTGTTGGATGTAAATCCAACGCCTTGCTTAGGCTTCGACCTTTGTATTTTTTTGTGAAAGTGCTTAGGCTTCGACCTACTGGCCCACATGTCAGCCAGTCCATTTGGTTTTTTAGTCCATTTTATGGGCTGGGTGAAACAATGATGTAGCGTCTATGCAGCCTGTTTATATATTATGGTACAATTTAAAGCCCATTTGTATTTTTCTCGAAATCCGTGGACTTGCTGGGCTGGGTGAAAATATCATGTTGGGCTGGACAGAGAAGTGTTATAAAAACATAAACACATGATTGCACGTCTATTGCTGCATTGGCTAGTAAAATCTTTGCTAGCTTATGTACGCAATCACTAGGAGTTAACTTGCCAAGTTATATATAAACAATTATTATTATTATTTTGGAAAAATTTCGATTTACAAAATAAAATACCATTTTAATTTGATGAGTTAATAGGACATGCGGCATTATTATTTTTTAGGCTAGACGTGGGACAGTTGAGTTGGTTCTAGGGAAAAGTACTGGGAGAAAAGTCAGATTACATCGAAAAAGAAAGTGGGAGAAAATTCAAATATAGGATTAATGAAAACGAAAAATAAAGGAAGTGGGAAGGTCTATAAAATGGTTGGACGAACGACAGGTTTAACGGAACCTTATGTTGTTTCTATTATATATATGTAATAAAGTAAGATATAAATATATATATATATACTATTATAGAAGGGAAAACATTGGTTCAGTTTTGCATTCTTATAGAAAAATAGAACTGAGTTGTGCGTCGTCTTGGGCTGCTAATGTTATAGACAAGCTAGGCTGGGAGGCCCAGAGGCCGCTTGATACCTGTTGGATCAAAAAAAAGTTGAAACATGTCATGGGCTGGCCATGTTAAACAACAAAACCTAGGCCATGGACCTCGTGGGCCCGGGACTGTCAGCCCTCAACGAACAGTCGTCTCCTGATTCCACTTGTTTTGCTGACCATGTTGGGAACGACAGACGACGGCGCCGTTTCGAGAGCACCAAGGCAGAGGATGACGTCGAGACCTCGGACCGAACGAACCGGAGCGGGGGAAGACGCATGCGGAGGGGAGTACAAGGGTTGCCATGTTCGGGTGCAGGGTGGGCCGCTTGAGCTGCCGCCGCCGGACAATGTGTGGGAGTAGAGGGATGGCCTGGCCAACGCCATAGGCTATGATGGGTCACCGAGGCGTGTGCGGCAGCGCCGCCAGCTGCTGTATAGGAAGAGGACGAAAGATTCAACAAAATAAAGAAATACAAATGGATAGGTGGTTGTTCCCATATATCTGTGTACGAGACCTGCTGGGTCCACCTGAGAAGGGGAATATGTTGGGAGGAAGGAGATTTAAAGCACGGCAACCGAGTGAACTAGTTACATACTTAAGCAAATAGCCACTAAAAAAGCAAACAGGTTAATGGGTTCTTAGAAGAAATATTTCGGACAAAACAGATAATTACGACACATAGACTAATCCATGAAACACTCAGATGATAAAGGTGCTTAAACAGATAAAGTACAACATCTAGACCTTCCTGGCACGCTTGATCATGACGTTGCGGCTTTCTGTGTACTCGTCGGTAACGGGAAGTAGACACACCCTCATGTCCAAGATCCGCCTGTACATGTCGTAACATGCGTATGCGTCCTTGGCCGCGTAGGTTATGTAGGCTAGATTCAGAGGTACCTCCCACGTGTTCAGGTCCTTGGTATCGTTGTCTTCTTTCATGTTGGCGTAGCAGGGGTCGATGATGGTCTCGGCGAGGTCAACCACGGAGTCCTTCTCCTGCCCGTTATCGATTATCTTGTATTGCTTCTGGATGTCGACATGCTTGTTGCACCAGATGGCCGAATCGTCGCGTTCTTCCTTCTCTCCACCATAGTGAAGGTGCAGTCGGCGCTGCCGATGAAACGGGTGAATGCTCCAGAACCTCTGATGGCCCTACAATAGTGGTAGACGAGAACCTCGTCCCGCACGCATACCTGTGCGACAGCGATCCGCTGGTCCCTGTCAGGAGAAGAATGGATGGGCACAAGGTCTAGTCCTGCGACCTTGTGCTTTCTCGTCCTGTAGGTACTGCTTGAACTCGGCGAGGTAGAGCTTCACCGAGTCCGGATCATTGGTGTACATCACATTCAACTTGGTGCAGCCATGGGACTGAACGGCGAACTCAAAGGTGAACTCCTTACTGAAGTCCATATCTAGCAGGCTCACCCCTCGGATCACCATTGGAGTCCTTTCAAGTGAACGAGTGGGTTGGCGGCGGCAGCAATTCATTTTTCAGCTCTTGGGGAACTTGATTCAACAGTAAACTGAGTGTGTACAGGCGACAACAGTTACTACCCCTCCCTCGCCCGCTGCATGCCCACCAGAACATGCACCCTCGGCGCATTCAAACGCCTCCATTAAGAAACCTATTCCAGCCACACATCAGTTCACGAGCGGGTCTGTATTGGTACTGTAATAACAAGTGTTAGTGGTCACTTTTCTTAAATTTAATTAGCTTTAATAGAAAATTATTCTTAAAACAAGCAATGCATTGGCTCGTTCTATCAGTGCCACGGGATCAACATGCACAACAATTAGGATTATTATTCTCAGGACGCACACGATCAGCACATTTTTCGCACTTTCACACAGATAATACTACCAAGTTTGAACTGTTTGTTATGGTTGTTGTCCTCTGCATCATCATGCCGTGTTTCCCAGCTTGCAAGATTCGGAACCAACAAATAAGATTCAAATAATAAGTACAACAAAGATGCCTACACATCTCATTGATTCCCAGCTTGCAAGATTCAGAACCAACAAATAAGATTCAAATAATAAGTACAACAAAGATGCCTACACATCTCATTGATTCCCAGCTTGCAAGATTCAGAACCAACCCATTAGAGCCTTTTGATAAAGTGAATATCGGGATTAAATCCATCTTGGCTGGCCGTGTCATACAACCCAAGAACTTGGCGAATGCTCTTGACCATCACAACATTTGTAGTTGAGTATTCCTGTTTGCACAACACAGATAATAAAGAGCATGATTACTATAATAGTGGCACTAGTGGAAGTCAACCTGCAGCTCCACTCAATGATTCAATTCATGCCACTTTTTCTGCGGTTCACCTAAAATGAAGCAAAGATTGCATCATTCAACTAGCAAGAAGTACTTGCTCTCGTGAGCTGGCAGGTTCTTCTTTAGTAGTTGCACAAAAATTGAGCAACATTAAGGTTGGCTGTCCTGCTCATGTAAGGTGCAACTATAATTTGCTTATCCTTTTGTGCAGTTCCACTAAAATAAAGTGCCATTCTAGTGATAGTGACGGCTCATCTTGCAAAGGCTAAGAAAATGTTGCATGAGATTACCAGCGGAATTTGACGGAGATTTTGGAAACTCCAATCACCATTTTGTGCAGTTCCACCAAAATTGAGAGATGTTGCCCACGTGACATTTTAGTTGAACTGCACAAGACACTCATTCCAAAAAAAGTGTTTTGTGCAGTTCACCAAAAGGTCACAATAGCAACAAGGTGAA
This sequence comes from Triticum aestivum, assembly GCF_018294505.1. Taxonomy (NCBI): domain Eukaryota; kingdom Viridiplantae; phylum Streptophyta; class Magnoliopsida; order Poales; family Poaceae; genus Triticum; species Triticum aestivum. The sequence continues at coordinate 518,313,951 of NC_057802.1, forward strand.
ATGGATATCCTTATCTGCACAAAAAGATAGAAAGTACACAGTTGTTGGTCAATAAGAAGATACGAAACATACACGAAATGAAAACAAGCATCTTAATTATGTTCATGGCAATCATGCAATGACAGTAGAAATTTTAAAACGTCAGCAATGCTTCATGTTACCGGAAGCATTACGATCAACAATGACATTCGTCAAATATGGGATTACTTTAATGGTGGCATTGCTTGTTTACCAGATACAGTAAATCAACAAAAACTAAAGAGTTGGTTTAAGGGCATGGGACTGTGGGGACACCAGGACACTCAGGAGCGTAAAGAAGCAACTTACTTATCATACTGGGGAAAACAGCAGGAGTACCATTTGTAACACAGTTTAATTGCATCACATCACTGGAGGCATTAGATTAACAATAACAGTGGTTAGACATGTCCTTAAGATAACAGTGTGATCACTTCATTTTACATGCGCCCTTACATTAACAACAGCAAAAAGTTTGTATAAGGACATGCGATAGTGGACACATCAGCACAATTTACCTACAAGGAGGCATAAAGTGGTGATGCCGAGTTTGTTCATGCTCTGTGAGGGCAGCAAATCTAATCCTGGAGACCTTTTACTATGTGAGGGCAGCAAATCTAATCCTGGACATACTCTATTGACTTGTCCACGAGCCGCCACTTTCTATCCTTTTTTCAACTAATAATAGATATGTTCCTTATCCAGTTTGTACTGTGTTTTCCCATTGTTTCCCTTTTCAACCAAGAGACCGGTTGGGTATCCGGTCTCTACTACTTTCCCCCTGTTATTTCCTCTTTGAATCAAGTCCTAGATTCATGCTACGACTTTCCCCCTTTCTTCGTTGTTTGAACCAAGTCCTAGATTCGAATGCATGAAGTAGCTTTACCTTTAATAGTACTAAAAATTTAGGTGGCTTTGGAAGAGCTGATGGAAGTAGAAAAAGATGCACATGCAGACACGTGGGGAGCTGGGGCAGTAGAGCAAGGCCGCTTTCGAAGAACTTATACCTGAGGGTCGACGGGAAGTCGGCGGCGGCAGGTCAGATCTGCGCATAATACGGTAGGGAGGAAGAAGGGTCGGAGGACGTCCCGAGCCGGCGCTGTGTCGAAGAGAACGGCACGGGCAGAGGATCAGGCCCCGCCGGCAGTTGTGGGTTTCCTCCCTCGCCGGTGATGACCGCGTGAACAATGCACCTAGTCCTCTACACACACCGGCCGAAGGGATCCGGCCGGATCTGTGACCAGCGGTGAGCAGAGAGAAAATGTCGCTACCGTTATCTTGTTTAGATCTGGAGAGGATGAGAGAATGAAGAGAGAAACCCTAATAAAGCAAGCGCTCAGGCCCCTGCCTACATATAGAGTGGAGTGATTATCTTTTTCTCTCCACAACAAGCGTTTCAATTTGTGTTCGTGGCATTAAAGAAAAGGAACTCGCTATTTAACGTGACTAACTGTACGACTCCTACTTGTACTAGTAGTAGTATTGTTCACTTGTGCTACCTAGCCCTCCATTCATTAAACGACCCCACGGGTGAATAAACATACAGTACTAGTATTTATATAGAACGAACAAGCTCGAACTATTTTCGCGTAGTTAAAAGTTGAGGGCGAGGCTTTTCCTGGGCAGTACGCGCGACAGTTTTCGCGTAGGCGGTTTGACAGTGAGGCGAGAAGGGTGAGGGAGTAGCGGATTCAACTTACTGCTGGAAAGGTCGGGCTGTGCGATTTGACGGCACATTACTGCTGGAAAGACTACTCACTATAGTCATGAATTACTGGCGCTACAACCGGGGTGATGCCCCCCTTCCGTTCCCCACTCTAATCTGGTGTATGACACGTCGACCCGGACGCTGGCTCTCCCACATGTCGGCGAAGTACGTAAGAAGGAGCAAAGAATCATGCGGTATATATAGTGTATATACTAGTACTACTACTCACGTTGGAGGAGTGCGAACCATGGCAGCCCAGTGAACCAGCAGGCGATAGGCCATACTCCTCTTTGTTTGGATCCCTGAGTGAACCAGCAGTGCGAACCACGGGAGCCCAGTGAACCAGTAGTAGAAAACAATGTGGTGATATGGCCATAAAAATAATGTGCTACAGTCCAGTCTGTAGCATGTACAGTACTACTCCTATTTGTTTGGATCCCTGAGTTAGAGCTAGTTGGGTTGAAATAGCCTCAAAGTATCCAAACAGGAGGGGTTAGTTTGAGCTAGTTTGCTCTAACCCAGCTAAAAAAACTAGCCCGGTGGAGAGGTTCTAATTGGGTTAGTTCTCCTCGGGCCCACTAAAAGAGAACTAAAAAAATCTCCCCTGCCCGCACTAGATCGCTCCCTCCGAGCCCCCTCGCATGACTTCTCTCTGTTCCCCATCGTGCCACCAGCCCAAGCGCCGCTCGCCCTCTCCCTCCTCTGGCCGCCCTCTCCCTTCGGCCTCCGACACCCTCCTCCGACCGCCCTCTCCTCCAGCCTTCGACACCCTCCTCCGGCCGCCCTCTCCCTCCGGCCTCCGAAGCTCGCCCCGCTCCCCCTTCATCGGTCGTTTTTCTCCCTTTGTCGTGCGCGGCGGCGGCGCATCTACCAGGGAGGTTGCGAGAGGGGTGAGTTTGTTCGTTCCTTCTCTGTCTCACAACCATATCACTGATCTTGCTCGCTCTAGCGCTAATTATGATTTGGAAAAGTAGATCCTGATTAAACTTGGTATAGATTTGTGGTGCATGCATGGAATTGTTTGATGCTGCTTGAGGAGGTAATAAATATTTCTAAAGGCCCAAAGATTCAGTTCACCTTTCTAGGTATTTCAGTTTCAGGCTTGCATTATTTCTAGAGGCCCAAAGATTCAGTTCACCTTTCTAGGTATTTCAGTTTCAGCTTGCATTATTTCTAGAGGCCCAAAGATTCGGTTCGCAGTCGTCGGCAAGCGGCCCTGCTACCCATGCCGGTCTCGACCTCAACTCGCAAGCGCCGGCGTCGGAGGGGTTCCCGGGGCTTGGGCTCTACAGAGCCTTCCTCCAGAGCGACGATGACGAGCTCCTCCCTGGGCGCGTGAGGGGCTCCGGGCTCCCTCCCTATCGTGAATGACTTCCGTGATGAGTTAGCTCATGCTTTGTTTCATGGAGTGTAATTTTTTTGTGAAGCTTGATTGACGACTTGTATGTTCAAGTGGGATATCTCATTTGTATGGACAAAATAAAATTTATCATGTTTTGCATGCTTGATTTGTAAAGATGGTTCGTTTATGTCAATTGTGTGCGGAAGGAGGCCACACAAGAGCCAGCCACACCAAATCCGACAGGAAATAGGGTCCAAAGTAGTCAAATGATTGAGAAAGAGCATTTATTGCCAATCTAACCCTGCCATCCAAACACCTCTTTGGTTAGAGTTAGTTTAGGGTTAGAATCTAACTCTAACCTCTAACTAAGTTAGAGTTCTCCTCGTCTCGGCTCATCGGCATCATACTTTCCCCATTCCTGTGTTTTCAGTATCCTGCAAATCAAAGAGGCCCTTAGACTGGTTTAGGTTCGGTCATTTTCTTATAAACATGTTATGTCCAAAATTTAAAGAACGTGCTCCGGTTTCTACGAAAATAATCTGATTTCATGTAGTAATTCATTCATTTATTTGTTCTTTTGTAGGGGGTTTGCATGTAATTTGTGAGGTCTAAAATGTAAAGTACCCCGGCATGGTTGCATATGCTCCGAGTCGTGCATGCACTACGACCCTGATGCTCTATGTCCCACATGTCGGCGAAAGGGAGCACGTGGAAATAGCCTAGGAGTACATATAGGAGGATAAATGCGTGAAAAAATATGTACTATGAAGCGTAGCTGCGGTTTGAAAAGGAGACCTAGAGTGATGACGCGTATAGGTCGCACGCACCCAACTAGTGGTACTAGACGTGCGACTACTTTTTCCCTAAAAAAAAGAGGTACGAGTGCTCAGTACTCCTATTCTATCAACACGAGTCCCATCTGACAACAGCGTCCATGCTATAGCTAGCTCTTCTCCCTCGTTTCTCTTCTAGTTCTAAACTCAGCCGACGCGCGGTGGGCGGGGTGGGGATTTGCCGATGGTCGGTTTGCTCAACTGCGGCCCCACCTCACAGTGGAACGTTACGACTGGAATACAAATGCCATATATTACTAATAAAAGATTAAGGCCACGAGGCGATGCAGTGCTGGTTACAGGAGGAAAAAGAAAGATGCATCCATCGACGACATCCACCTCCTTGACTCAGGGCGCCGACCCACCGAACGGCGGCTAAGTAGGAGCGGCTTTCGTGGCCAGGTCGACGTGCTTCTGAAGAATGGCGTCCAAAGATTCCAGCCGCTGGAAGAAGGCAAACGTCTTTCTGTCCTCACTGGCCTTGTAGTGGCCTATGTAGATGATTTCCTCATAGACGTGGATGTGCGGGTCGACGGTTTCTTGCATGGCGAGGCACTGCGCAGCGAGTGCGGCCTCGAGGTGCACATTCTTCGTCGCGACCTCCGGCACCTGCAGGGTCACCAGGGCTTGAAAGAGTTCGTCACCATGGAGGCCGATGAGGGTGGCAGGTAATGAGGAGCCTAGGCACGCGGGCTGGAGCAGTATGGCAAGGTCATCCGTGCGGTTCTTGACGGCGGTGAACTTGCGGATGGAGTGGACCATCATGTCGTCCATGCGAGAGGTGAAGCTAGCGTCGGCGAGGGCTACGACACCGGCAGTCGCCAGCACCGTCTGGAAACGCTGCACAGTGCGGGGACGCAGGCCGGCGTCTTGGATGGTCTGGCACAGTCGACTGCCGCTCGCGTCCATCGCCTCCATAGGTGCTTGTGGCTTCTGGTCACTTGGTCTTGGATTGGAGTGAGCAGTGTTGCGCAGAGACTAGGAATAGATGGATTGGAGTGGTGGGGCGCCTTTATATGAGAGTCCAAACTCTGTTGCATTCACATTGTGCTGGCTCTATTCTGCTTCTCCAATTAATTCCCTCTGCATGCTAATTGAGGATGCATCATTGACCGTTCAACGTCTCGGGAACTGCTACCCTCTCCCTCCTTGGCATTCAAGCTGTATCAATGTAAATGCGTGTCAAGAAGAGACTAATCTACATTGTGCACCGCGACCGTGTGGGGGTGCGACGCGAACGACACAGGCATGCTGTACTTGTTCCAATTTCTCGTTTTGAACTCGTGACTTGTAGTAACGCTCAGTTTCGAATATACTTTATAAGTTTGGTTGTCGTGGCAGTATATACAGCACTCCCTCCATGTAGGTTGGGTCGCTGAAGTCAAAATTAGACACAAAACATGATGGTGACGGACCAGTCTACCTCCGTCCTGGTTTATTGCTCCCCATCGTAATCTGTGCCAAATTTGACCATAAATTTGACTAACAAAAGGTTCATGCATGTAACAAAAATTATATCATTGAAAAATATGTTCAAATACAAACCAAATGATATAATTTTTGTTGACATGCACTAACATTTTGTCAGTTAAATCTTTGGTCAAAATTTATCACAAATTACAGAAGGGGCTAATAAACCAGGTCCTAGGTAGTACACCAGGTCGAAGACAGTGATACTACATATAATTATCGCCAAATAAGAGCAAGGGATCACACATGTCATTTATGACTGGAATAAAAATGCCATACACTAATAAAACATTAAGGCCACAAGGCGATGCAGTGCTGGTTACAGGAGGCAAGAAGAAAGATGCGTCCATCGACGATGTCCACCTCCTCGACACAGGGCGCCGGCCCACCGAACGGCATCTAAGTAGCAGTGGCTTTCATGGCCAGGTCAACGTGCTTCTGAACAATGGCGTCCAAAGATTCCAGCCGCTAGAAGAAGGCCAACATCTTTCTGTCCTCGCTGGCCTTGTAGTGGCCTATGTAGACAATTTCCTCGTAGACGTGGATGTGCAGATCAACGGTTTCTTGCATGGCGAGGTGCTGCGCGGCGAGCGCGGCCTCGAGGTGCACATTCTTCGTCGCGACCTCCGGCAGCTGCAGGCCCACCAGTGCTTCAAAGAGTACGTCACCTTGGAGGCCGATGAGGGTGGCAGGCAACAAGGAGCCTGGGCGCGCGGGCTGGAGCAGTACGGCAAGGTCGTCCGCACGCTTCTTGACGACGGTGAACCTGTGGATGGAGTCAACCATCATCTGGCACATGCGAGAGGCGAAGCCAGCGTCGACGAGGGCTATGACGCTGGCGGTCTCCAGCACCGTCTGGAGACATTGCGCAGTGCGAGGCCACAGGTCGGCGTCTTGGACGACCTGGCACAGACGACTGCCGCACGCGTCCATTGACGCCATGGGTGCTTGTGGCTTCTGGTCACTTGGTCTTGGTCTTGGTTTGGAATCTCTAGAAAGGCAAATACTCCTTTCCGGTTTACAGGGTTATACTAGCAAGTACTAGAACAATAGTGGGCTTATAGCTTGCTTACATAGTAATTTTGTCGCATGCAAGAGCCTGGCTATATGCGTGCTCCAAGGCTCCGCACCACGCCCCACCCCTACACAAAGACTACCACACGAGCGTTCACAACTGCCACATTCGGGTTGCGCTTGGCTCTTTGCCTCTTTGAGAAGACGAACAATGATGTTACTACTTCTACAGTATCGAATCAACTGCTGCATGTCCGTCCACCGCGTGCGGGAGGGATATTTTGTTGTAGTAAGCAAAAGCCTGTCCTCGTTTGCGAGCCACCGCGCGCATGGGTGAGGGAGAAGGTGTGTAGTAGTAAAATCAAGCTTCTCCTCGTTGTACGAGTTGACGCTACACATCATAGCACTGGCCCCACATGCTTGCCTCTAAGCTTGGCTAAAAGACCCGCAGTGTACAATATATTTGCTGCAACCTCTAACATTTACCCCACCACAAATTAAAATATATATTCCTGTCTTGACCAGATGAGCGTGCAAACTACAATCAACAGGATGACAGGTAGGGCCAGAAGATTATTTTAATCAAAAAAATGCTTCGGGACAGCCTCATAGCATGGAGCCGACCCCAAAAATTTTAAGCTTAGAGGCACGGTACACGCTATCCTAGACTACTCTACACATGAAACAGCCACATGAGCGTCCGGGTTGCGCTTGGCTCTTCGCCTCTTCGGGAAGTCGAACAATGATGGTACTACTGTAGTGGAGTACTAAATTATGCTTCTGGTCATCTGACACCAAATGAACTGCTGCATGTCCACGGCAGGCGGGAGGGAGAGCGTGTAGCGAAAGCTTCTCGTAGTCCTGCGAGCCACCACGCTCATGGGCGAGGGAGGGACGCAGCTTCATTGACTTACTACACCTGCCTTTGGGTGTATGACAGGTGGGCCCAACAGGTTGCTGGCCCACCTGTCATACAGCCAAAGGCAGGTGCCGTTAAGGTACCGGAGCTCAGTCTGCAAGGGAGAGGGTGTTGTAATCAAACTTCTCGTTGTTGTACGAGTTGACGCGACACATCAAAGCAGCGCACTCGATATACTTCAATAATTTGCGTTTACCGATGCATTAATTACAACGCATGCATGCATGCCGTGACTTTACTTTTGGTACTTGCATGTGTTGATTTAATGCACCTTGAAGTAGTACTAGCAAGATGTCCGTGCATTGCACGGAACATCAAGATGCATTTTTTTACAAAACACATGTTGTGATTGACCCATGCAGGAGTAATCCCATGTGTAAAAACTAATGATATCTCGAGAATTTTATCAGAAAAATGGTATGTCGAGAATTTCATCGAAAAATGATATCCCGAGAAAGATGAGAGATAAGGTGAGGAGGAGTGCGGCGTGGTGGTGACTGGTGGTCGGACTGGGCGGAGGCATGGGGATGGACGGCGCCGGCAGCGGCCACCATGCTAGATTGTTCCATAGACTTCCTTTTTTTTAAAGGAGAGACTTCCTTTTTAAATAGCTCAGCAATGAGGTATTGGGAGATAAGGATGAACGAGGCAAGTCCTTATCTATAAATGTGGAGAGAGGTGCGGGTATCTTGTGTAAAATTGTCATAGTTTGCTTTCTATCCGTCAGATATAGATCGGACGGTCTATATTACAAGATGGCAGGCACACCATCATCACCAACTCGGTTTTTTATAAGAGTAGAGATGAATATGTGATGGTAAAGCTTTGTAATGCCCCAACCCTAAAGCAAGAGATGGTTGTGCACGAGGAGGGCGAGATCATGCCGACGGAACAGGACACGACGATGGAGCTCTCTATGGTCTCTATGGACCTCACCTTGCTCCACTCCCCCTTGTGCCTCCGCCCCTTGAAGCCTCCAGTGTATGAGGTTCGAATACACCTCATCCGTTCGGCTGATTGAGCAAGGTGCGGGTTTCTTGGTTGATGTGTTGTTCAATTGATTTGTGCAGTGCAAGGGAGGGCACCTAGCCTGCGCGGACTGCCACGGCGAGCGCCCCGGGAACCAGCGGCAGTGCCATAAGTGTGAGCGCGGCGGTGGCTTCGATGTGCGGAACACGGCGATGGATGTCGTCCTCTCCTCGGTGAGGGTGGAGTGCCCGTACGAAGGCTGTGGGCTCTACGACACTTACCACAAGCTCGCCGATCACCAGAGCATGTGTCCACTCGTGCACTACAAATGCCCCATGCCCGTCTGCGGCTATGAAGGCCCGCTGCCGGCGCTCTCCCACCACATCAGCACCATGCATCCAGCTGCAAGTGCCACTGCCAGAGCCACGGCTCTTGCTGTTTGCGAAGGAGGACAGCCGCGCGTTTTTCTTGGTCGGCGGCATGCTTGACATCGGCGCGCCTATCACTGTGTCGGTTGTCTGCATCAGAGCAAGGGCGCCCCACTGCCGCACTATGTGGCCAAGCTATGGGCAAACGGCCCGCCGGGGGAGCCCAAAGGCAGGACCGACGCCGTCAAGGTGGAAATGGAGGTGACAAGCAGCAAGGATCCCAGCGACGTCACCGTGCAGGTGCTGACCTTCTTCACAGTTCCGCCCAAGCTGCTGGCCGGGGCTGGGTTGTCGAGGACGGTGTCCCTCAATATTCAGATTGACAAGTTCACCTCCTAAATGATTATACAGTGCCTTCTGTTTATGTTAGTAATACAGTGCTTATTGCATTATGACCTTCCGAGAAACCAAAAGGGACAGCTTTGATCTTGCCTACATAAAAAACTTGGGGGATTTGAACTTTATTAGAGGACCTGACAACAGAAACAAGCCAGGAGGTGACCCAAACAACATGATGCTCTTTAATAATATCATCATAAACCTTGACCTAGTTGAAATACCATTGAAAGGAAGATCATTCACATGGAGTAATAAACAGGACAATCCACTATTGGAAAAGTTGGATTGGGTTTTCACCAGCTCCCATTGGACTTCTGTGCACCCATCTACCATGGCAATACCATTGGCTAACATCTCATCTGACCATGTTCCCATTAAAATTATGATTGACAGTGCCATCCCCAAGAGCAACATTTTTGGATTTGAGGAGTTCTGGACTGAATTTAATGGTTTCATTGAAGTAGTTGAGAACCATTGGTATAATTCTATACACTTTTCTGATTCTGCCAAGCATCTAAATGCCTAGTTTAAGGCTCTTAGGAGAGGTCTCAAAAAGTGGAGCAAGAAATTCTCACAGCTCAGTAAAACCATTGAAAATTGTTGCTTTTATGTTAAGCTTATTGATGGATTGGAAGATCAAAGATTACTTACCAGAAGGGAGGCAAACTTCAGGAAAATCCTTATCAACCATACTAATAAACTGCTGGAGGCCAAAAGGTTATACTGGAGAATTAGAGCAAATATCAGATGGGCAAAACTTGGTGATGAAAATACCAAGTTCTTTCATGCTATTGCATCTCAGGTATTTAGGCACAAGTATATCACTTTCCTGATTTCCTATGATGGCCAATGCAGTTATGATCATGACCAAAAGGCTGCCATAATCTGGGCTTCCTTTAAGGATAGAATTGGCACTCAGGCTGACAGTTTTAGGGATTTTGATATATCTCATTTGAGAATGGATAATATCACTTCAGATCTTGACAGACCTTTTTCATCTGAGGAAATTGATGAGGTTATTAAGAACATGCCCAATGTCAAGTCTCCTGGACCTGATGGTTTTAATGCATTATTTATGAAAAAATGCTGGCACATTATCAAGCATAGTTTCTACAAATTCATCAATGATTTTCATCAAGAATCTGTCTCTCTGCAGCCAATCAATACTACTTATATTCCACTTGTCCCTAAAAAGGACAACCCTGAAACTCCCAATGACTTTAGGCCCATCTCCCTAGTGAGTAAGCCTATCAAAATTGTCACAAAATTACTGGCCAACAGAGCTCAGCCAGTTATTTTACCAAGGGTCAGCAAAAATCAGTATGGCTTTATTAAAACTAGGAACATTCAGGATTGTATAGCTTGGAGTTTTGAATATATTCACATGTGTCACAAATCAAAAAAAGAAATCATCATCTTCAAGATTGACTTTGTGAAAGCATTTGACAAAGTAAACTACAATGCTATTATTTTCATGATGAGACATTTTGGATTTAGTGACAAATGGATCAGGTGGGTCAACATGATTTTATCCACTGCTTCCACATCTGTTATTCTTAATGGTGTTCCTGGGAAAAACATCCATTGCAAATGTGGTGTCAGGCAAGGAGACCCATTTTCCCCTCTGTTATATGTACTGGTTGGTGAATTATTCCAAATATTAGTCAATGAAGCTTGGAGAAATGGTGTGCTTAATTTACCTATTAATACCAACAACACTGAAAGTTATCCCATCATCCAGTATGCTGATGATACTCTTGTTATTCTGCCTGCTCGGGAGGAACAAATTAACAAATTCACTGAGATCCTGGACAACTTTTCTAGGTTTACTGGTCTCATTGTTAATTATAGTAAATCATCTCTTGTACCAATCAACATCTCTGATGATAGAGCTCAAGAATTAGCTAACGTTCTTAAATGCAAGAAGGAATCCATGCCTTTCACTTACCTAGGGTTGCCTATGGGTACTACAAGACCTAAAGTTGTTGATCTCATGCCAATGGTATCTAAATTGGACCACAGATTATCTGGCATTGCAAAACTGATGACATACTCAGGTAGACTCACACATCTTAAAGCCATTGTTTCTGCTTTGCCCATATTTGCTATGTGTTGTATCAGAGTGCCTTTCACTATCCTGGATCATTTTGAGAAATCTGGGAGAAGTTTCCTACGGTATGGAAAGGGGATCAACAAACATGGGAACTGCTTGGTTAAATGGGAGAAAGTATGCCTACCAAAAAAGCTGGAGGTTTAGGTGTACTAGACCTTAGAATGCAAAACAAGGCTCTGCTTACCAAGTACTTATACAAATTCTTCAACAAAAATGATATCCCCTGGGTTAATTTGATATGGAACAATTACTATCATAATGGGAACTACCAAAATTCCCCACATCTGTGGGATCCTTTTGGTGGAGAGATTGTTGTTCTATTCTCTAAGATTTCAAAAACATGACAAATTGCTCTGCATGTATTGGTAACATAGTTAGTTTATGGCATGATAATTGGTGCACTCAGCCAATAATGAGCATGATGGCTCAACTTTTCTCATATACAAAAAATGAACACATCACTCTGGAGGCTGCCACCAACCTGGATGACTCTAGTTTTTATGAGATGTTTCATCTCCCTATGTCCAGCATTGCTGTTCAACAGAGTACTCAACTAAGAACCCTGATTAATGACAGAGGGAACCAGACTGAGATGGACTCATGGAAATTTCACTGGGGTGGCTCCAACTATTCTAAATAACGGATATACCTAGAATATATTGGGAACCCTGCTGATGCCCACAAACCATTTCAGTGGATATGGAAATCATGCACATTAGCTAAGATTTTTTTTTCTTCTGGCTACTATTACAGGATAGATTAAATACTAGAGATTTGCTTACAAGGAAAAATTTCCATATTGAGTCTGCTAGATGTGTGCTATGTGATGATGAACCAAAGGAATACCCTACTCATCTGTTCTTTAGTTGTGATTTCAGCCAGAACTTCTGAATGGCCATTGGATTTCAATGGAATACTGACTATGAGCTTTTGGACTTTCTCATGGAGGGCAAGAGACACAATCATGTTGTATGTTACAAGGAGTGCCTCATTGCAGGTTGTTGGAGTATTTGGAAGCATAGAAACAGCATCATCTTTGATCACAAACCCAAAAATATGCAGTACTGCATCAGTACATTCAAGGAGCACTTTGAGATGATTATCAAAAAAGCCAAGCCTAGTTTGAAGGAAGGGATGCAGAGTTGGCTAGACTACTTGTGGATTATATCCACTTATCATGTTAAATCCTGTACAGTGATGTAACTTGTTTTTACCATATTAATGAAAATCAGAGTTACAATGGGGGCCTTCCCCACTGTGTTTGCTCAAAAAAATGCTAATATAGGGGTTAGCTCGGTCTACTTTAGCTTAAGAGATGGTGGGTTTTGGTGGTGAAGCATCAATTACTTTGACATCAGATCAACAGTTAAAGTAATTTCCAACAGTCGAACGGATATTTTGTGTTTGTTGGATATAAAGATCCTTTGGGTAAGAAGTATAACAGCTTATATGCTTGTTTGTTCAGGAAGTGTTACATACTTGTGCGAGTTGACGCGACACATCAAAGTAGTACTACTAGTAGTAGTACTCCCTCTGATCCTAATTTCTCTGCGCATAAGTCGAGGTGTAGATACCAAGGAGGGCCTGGTTGTGTCTATACTTGGACAACTCACCCTACTACGCACCAGGCAGACGAAGCTCATGTCGTGTTGGTGCCGTGTGCGGCCCGCACATTAACCAAAACCTCGCGCCTCCAGCTTCGCCTCCGCATTTTAAACTTCTCAATCTCAAGGCCAAGGAGCAATGGGAAACCTATGATAGAGCCAATCGGATGGTTGAGAACACTACAATTCATAGCTACATATGCGTGTGTGAGAGAGGACGAGTGCGTGCATGCACCTCTTCTCTTCCTGTATAATGTACTAAACTCAGAGTACAAGTGTATGTGGGTGGCATCGACCTAGGGAGCTAGAGATGGTGCGTGCGAGAAGTCTCGAGAGATAAGTGTGTGCGTGGGAAAGAGGGAGAGAGATGATATGTGTCGATGTAATGCGTGTGAAAAAAAGACGAGTCTATAGCTCGCCACGAGGCTATTCCTGTCGAACGCCCCAATAACCGTAAGATATGTATCCAACGGTGCCAGTTATTGCACGTACACAGCAGTAGAAAAAGAAGCACCATGGCATATGCTACACCACGGCCGAGAACACGTGCCCACGTTACGCCATCCGGGAATAGTGCCGCACTTCGAAACTAGAACCGTCAATAAATTTTGAGCTTGCGTCTCGTCACATTCCAAATTACTACCACGCTATATTTAATTGCAAACCTGTTCACACCGATCACAACCTGAACGGTTTTCCACTTAGGAGCGTATTACTACTCGGTTATAAATACTACTATGCCAAGATGACTGCACATTCCTCCTCAACTCCTCATCACCAAAAACAAACAAGTCATTCAGCATCCTTCCCTTGCGTCTGCCATGGCCAGCGTGAGTTCTGGGTCGAGAGATTACCACCAGGGAGAGGCGCGCATGGAAGCGAAAGCACGAGAGATATCCCGCCTCGCCGCGAAAGCAGCCGATATGTCCCGCCGCGCGGAAGTAGCTGCACAGAGGTCCCGCCGCGCCGTCGATGCAGCAGAATGGTCCGACCGCACCGCGGAAGTAGCAGAGATGTTTCACCGCGCCGCGAATGCAGCAGAGATGTCCCACTGCACCGTGGCAGCCTGGGGAAATGTCTTGCGGACAGGCGACAACTCTTACAGGCGCATGCATGCGATCGTCCATAGCCAGATGTATCAGATCACCGGCTGGGCGAGGTTGCAGGATGACATGAAAGCCTCGTTTGAACAGGCTACCCGCGTCATCCGGCAACTAAGGGAGGGCAATGAGAAGCTCTGGGCCGAGCGCGACCTACTGAGGGTGAAGATCGTCGGAAGTGCAGAGCAGCAGGAGGAGACCAGTGCCTTGTTGAAGAGGACCGGCGTCATCGTCAAGAAACTTATGGACGAGAATGACATGCTCCGCATCGAGCGCCAAAGGCTGGTGGAGGAATCCGTGGATGCTCTCAACCAGCGTCTTGAGGACACAAAAGAGCTCATCGCCGCTCGCCGCGGAGACTAGTTCCCGCGGCCTGCAGCAACGCATCAAGAAAGTAGAGATCAGCGAGCCAGATCGTTGTCTTCCTTCTTCTTTTGCCCTTGTGTATTTCGGGTGTAGCCGCATGTGGCTTTTTTAATTATCTTCCTAATTCTGTAAGACATTTATTATCCACTGTCGTCCTTATATATTCATCAGTCTTTCTATAAGTCACAGTGGATGCTATATAGGTCCATCGGATCTTACATCAAGATCCGTGCAAAATTTTCTTTTTGGATTTTCTTTTTTCTCTCTTAAATCTCAGTCGAGTGAGACATAGCCACGCCATTAAACAGGGGCTCGGGCGCCATTAATGGAGACCTTGGAGAGAGGTGGGCGGCAGATGGAGGTCAAAGGGCTCTCCTCCCGATAAGCACGCGCAGGGGTCTAATCGCACGCCTCCCGTACTCAAATAGCTACCCTGCACGGTGCCTCCTAGCTAATAAAAAAAGGGACGTGTGGCGGCACGTAAATGGTAAGTAGAACACCCACGGTTTCAATAATACTTGTGTTTCCGATTGTAACGTGGCAGCACTTGTTCCAAAATGACTTTGTTGATTGTTAATCTGTGCGCCTTCGCAAATCAGACAATTACCACAACATGTTGGTGCCATGGCATGACACCAAGCCAAGTTTCATGATTTTCATGCATGTTTTGGATTTACAGGAATTAAAAAACCAAGTTTCTCAATGTTTCCGGCCGAGCCACGACGCCCAGATGTTTGAATTTCATTCCCATTTCTTGCATGGGACCTAGAAATTTACCCGAGGACACACATGTGATTTTTCAATCAACTTTGGTGCACTGGAGCATGTGCTTGTAGTTCAAATTTGAATTATGCACATTAAATGACCAGAAACTCAAATAATGTATAAAAAGGCTAAACGAACCCGGAATAATTCCAAAATTTAACAGAACACTCATATAGTTCTATGTTGCCTCTGTAAATAAAATCAAGGGGGCAGCGTATATCATTTCATACACAAAGGTGACACGTTCCCTCTCAGAACCACGAGCATTGTTGAGAGAAGCTACGGTTTGCAAGAAGCTTATACCAAAATTTGTTCCAATTCGGCCAATTTTTTACCACGGCATGTTAGTACCATGACATGACACCATGCCAAGTTTCATGATTTTCAGGCGTGTTTCGGATTTACAAGAATTTTAAAACCAAGTTTCTCAATGTTCTCGGAAGAGACACGATGCCCAAATGTTTGAATTTCATTCCCATTTCTTGCATGGGACCTAGAAATTCACCCGAGGACACACATGTTATTTTTCAACCAACTTTGGTGCACTGGAGCATGTGCTTGTAGTTCAAAATTGAATTATGCACATTAAATGATCAGAAACTCAATTAATGTATAAAAAAGGCCAAACGAACCCAGAATAATTACAAAATTTAACACGACACTCATATAGTTCTATGTTGCCTCTGTAAAGAAAATCAGGGGGGCGGCGTATATCATTTCGCACACAAAGGTGACACGTCCCCTCTCAGAACCACGAGCATTGTTGAGAGAAGCTACGGTTTGCAAGAAGCTTATACCAAAATTTGTTCCAATTCGGCCAATTTTTTTACCACAACATGTTAGTACCATGACATGACATCATGCCAAGTTTCATGATTTTCAGGCGTGTTTTGGATTTACAAGAATTTTAAAACCAAGTTTCTCAATGTTCTCGGTCGAGCGACGACGCCCAGATGTTTGATTTTCACTCCCATCTCTTGCATGAGACCTATAAATTCACCCGAGGACACACATGTTATTTTTCAACCAACTTTGGTGCACAGGAGCATGTGCTTGTAGTTTGAAATTGAATTTTGCACATTAAATGACCAGAAACTCAATTAATGTATAAAAAGGCCAAACGAACCCGGACTAATCCCAAAATTTAACACGACACTCATATAGTTCTATGTTGCCTCTGTAAAGAAAATCGGGGGGGGGGGCAGCGTATATCTCTTCACACACAAAGGTGACACGTTCCCTCTCAGAACCACGAGCCTTCTTGAGAGAAGCTCCGGCTTGCCAGAAGCTTATACCAAAACTTGTTCCAATTCGGCCAAGTTTTTTACCACAACATGTTAGTGCCATGACATGACACCATGCCAAGTTTCATGATTTCCAGTCGAGTTTTGGATTTACAGGATTTTAAAAACCAAGTTTCTCAATGTTCTCGGCCGAGTCACGACGCCCAGATGTTTGAATTTCATTCCCATTTCTTACATGGGACCTAGAAATTCACCCATGGACACACATGTGATTTTTCAACCAACTTTTGTGCACCGAAGCATGTGCCTGCAGTTCAAATTTGAATTATGCACATTAAATGTCCAGAAACTCAATTAATATATAAAAAAGGCCAAACGAACCCGTAATAATTCCAAATTTTAACAAAATGTAAACTTAATTAATATCTCCTCTATGTGGGGCATTTAATAAATGTCTATTATATATGGTTTCTACCCTATTCAAATTTAGTAGATATGACAGTTTGATGCTCTCAAATAATCTATTATTGGCACTATAGGGGATGTTGATTCCTGTCAACTACCATATCCTAAAGGTTAAAACAGGAACATAATCATCTTGTCTGTTTTCCACAGTGCACTACCAACCCCTATACAATGATGCACATTAAACTGTTGATACAAGTTTTATGTAAACCAGAGGCTTAAAGTTGATTTTCATATTGTTTGAAATTGTGCCAATAAAGATTTTTTTAAGAATATTGTTTGCTGATGTTGTCGGATGCGTGTATGAAAGATGTTTTTTCCCTGCAATTGCAACGCACGGGCATGTTTTGCTAGTGTATAAAAAAGGCCTAACAAACCCGGAATAATTCCAAAATTTAACAGGGCACTCATATAGTTCTATGTTGCCTCTGTAAAGAAAATCAAGGGGAGGCGGCGTATATCGTTTCGCACACAAAGGTGACACGTACCCTCTCGGAACCACGAGGCTTGTTGATAGAATCTCCGGTTTTGCAAGAAGCTTATACCAAAACTTGTCCCAACCCAGCCAAAAATTATACATATGAAAACAGGGTTTAGATTATCCCGAACATCTCGCTACCTAGACCAATGTACTGTGATTTGAATTCAACATAAAATGGATACAAATATTTGAATTGGAGATCGTATGGTACATGTAGTTCATAGTGAAATATGATTACTGCTATATGCATGTTTTTTGTTATCAAGATAATATTTAAATGATGGTATAACTTGACAACAATCGTATTCAAATAAGGAAAATTGGTTCAAATTTAGTCCATATGGTAGACGACAATATATATGTTCATAGGGTGGAGTAAAATGTTCATATATGATGGAAGATCAAAATGTAGGACTGCATCCATTATAAACCGCACGGTCACCTAACGATATATTCGAATTCAACATAACGTGGATTCAAAAATTCAAATTTGAGATCCTGGCATTTGTAATCATATAAAAAGGGACATGACTCTTTCTTGTGGTGGGAATTGATTTGTTTTTTGTTGTTGCTGAGGGAAGTGCAAATTGATTTTGTACTGTACAGGGTAATCTTGTTCTCCCAACTTTTTTACATTTTTCTTGTAGTTTTTTCAATGGCATTTATAGCAATATAGTAAAGGGGGACATGACTCTCTTGTGTCTTGTATGATTTTTTTTGTACACGTTAAGTTTGTTCTGCCGAACATGGAATCCGCGCCTTGTTATACCGAAATTTTCAAGCTCGAGTATCTTTTGTCTCATCTGCTGAAACTCCCGCCTCTTCAACCCGCGTTGCGCCTTGTTATCTTGAAGTTTCGGTGCGCGCGAAAACTCCCTCCTCATCCGAAATCGGTCCCGCAGCCCAGACATGCAAAATCCCCCTTCTACCCCTCAACCGGAAATGTCGGCTCAACGTCGCGTGGTCAAAACCGGTGGGGGTACGCTGGTAACTTACTCTACATTTTGGACAAGCGCATCCCTAAGCCATGGCTTCCCCTACCTTCCCCTTCGTCCGAGGCTGCCAAAACCCGTGAAACCCCACGCTCCTTCGTCGGTCTCCTGACCGCCGCCCAGCTGGAGACTCTTCCCCGATGACGCTGCCCACCACAACAGCTCACCGTCCCTCATGCACCGCACCGGATGAGGATCCGTCGTCGATCTCGTCATCCCGTCGGATCAGCCGCCCCGTCCTCCACCTCCAAGGAGCTGCCCCGACGTTTGCCTCATCTATCGTGTTGGGGAACGTAGCAATAATTCAGAATTTTCCTACGTGTCACCAAGATCAATCTAGGAGATGCTAGCAACGAGAGAGAGGGAGTGCATCTTCATACCCTTGAAGATCGCTAAGCGGAAGCGTTACAAGAACGAGGTTGATGGAGTCGTACTCGCGGCGATTCAAATCGCGGAAGATCCGATCTAGCGCCGAACTGACGGCGCCTCCGCGTTCAACACACGTACAGCCCGGGGACGTCTCCTCCTTCTTGATCCAGCAAGGGGAGAGGAGAAGTTGAGGGAGAACTCCAGCAGCACGACGACATGGTGGCAATGGAGCTCGTGGTTCTCCGGCAGGGCTTCGCCAAGCACTACGGAGGAGGAGGAGATGTATGAGGAGGAAGGGGGTTGCGCCAAGGGAAGGGTATGGCTGCCCTCCCACCCCCTCACTATATATAGGGGGAAGGGGAGAGGGGGCCGGCCCCTCTATATGGATCTAGAGGAGGAGGCGGCGGCCAGGGGAAACCCTAGATGGGTTTGGGTGCCCCCACCCCCAAGGAAACTTGCCCCCTAAGCCGGGAGGGTCGGCTGCCCTAGGGGTGGCGCCCCCACCTCTCCTGGTTATGTGAGAGGGGTTGGGAGGGGCGTACAGCCCCTTAGTGGGCTGGTTTGCCCCTTCCCCTTGGCCCATAAGGCCCCCAACGCTTGTCGGGGCCTCCGAAACCCCTTTCGGACATGCTGGCCATAGCCTGGTACCCCCGGAAAAATTCCGGACTCCAATACCCTTCGTCCAATATACCGATCTTCACCTCCGGACCATTCCGGAGCTCCTCGTCATGTCCGAGATCTCATCCGGGACTCCGAACAACCTTCGGTAACCACATACTATTTCCCATAACAACTCTAGCGTCACCGAACCTTAAGTGTGTAGACCCTACGGGTTCGGGAACCATGCAGACATGACCGAGACGTTCTCCGGCCAATAACCAACAGCGGGATCTGGATACCCATGTTGGCTCCCACATGTTCCACGATGATCTCATCGGATGAACCACGATGTCGGGGATTCAATCAATCCCGTATACAATTCCCTTTGTCTATCGGTATGTTACTTGCCCGAGATTCGATCGTCGGTATCCCAATACCTCGTTCAATCTCGTTACCGGCAAGTCTCTTTACTCGTTCCGTAACGCATGATCCCGTGGCTAACTCATTAGTCACATTGAGCTCATTATGATGATGCATTACCGAGTGGGCCCAGAGATACCTCTCCGTCATACGGAGTGACAAATCCCAGTCTCGATTCGTGCCAACCCAACAGACACTTTCGGAGATACCTGTAGTGCACCTTTATAGCCACCCAGTTACGTTGTGACGTTTGGTACACCCAAAGCATTCCTACGGTATCCGGGAGTTGCACAATCTCATGGTCTAAGGAAACGATACTTGACATTAGAAAAGCTCTTAGCAAACGAACTACACGATCTTGTGCTATGCTTAGGATTGGGTCTTGTCCATCACATCATTCTCCTAATGATGTGATCCCGTTATCAATGACATCCAATGTCCATGGTCAGGAAACCATAACCATCTATTGATCAACGAGCTAGTCAACTAGAGGCTTACTAGGGACATGTTGTGGTCTATGTATTCACACATGTATTACGGTTTCCAGTTAATACAATTATAGCATGAACAATAGACAATTATCATGAACAAGGAAATATAATAATAACCATTTTATTATTGCCTCTAGGGCATATTTCTAGCAGCCTCCCACTTGCACTAGAGTCAATAATCTAGTTCACATCACTATGTGATTGTAATGAATCCAACACCCATGGGGTTTGTTCATATCTTGCTTGTGAGAGAGGTTATTAGTCAACGGGTCTGAACCTTTCAGATTCGTGTGTGCTTTACAAATCTCTATGTCATCTTGTAGATGCAGCTACCATGCGCTACTTGGAGCTAGCCCAAATAACTGCTCTACTATACGAATCCGGTTCACTACTCAGAGTCATCCGGATTAGTGTCAAAGTTTGCATCGACGTAACCCTTTACGACGAACTCTTTTACCACCTCCATAATCGAGAAAATTCCCTAGTCCACTAGTTACTAAGGATAAGTTCGACCGCTGTCATGTGATCCATTCCTGGATCACTATTGTACCCCTTGACTAACTCATGGCAAGGCACACCTCAGGTGCGGTACACAGCAAAGCATACTGTAGAGCCTACGTCTAAAGCATAGGGGACGACCTTCGTCCTTTCTCTCTCTTCTGCCGTGGTCAGGTCTTGAGTCTTACTCAATACTCACACCTTGTAACACAGCCAAGAACTCCTTCTTTGCTGATCTATTTTGAACTCCTTCAAAATCTTGTCACGGTATGTATTCATTTGAAAGTACTATTAAGCATTTTTTATCTATCCTTATAGATCTTGATGCTCAATGTTCAAGTAGCTTAATCCAAGTTTTCCATTGAAAAACACTTTTCAAATAACCATGTATGCTTTCCAGAAATTCTACATCATTTCTGATTAACAATATGTTAACAACATATACTCATCAAAAATTCTATAGTGTTCCTACTCACTTCTTTGGAAATACAAGTTTCTCATAAACTTTGTATAAACCCAAAATCTTTGATCATCTCATCAAAGCGTACATTCCAACTCTGAGATGCTTACTCCAGTCCTTAGAAGGATTGCTGGAACTTTGCATACTTGTTAGCATCTTTCAGGATTGATAAAACCTTCTGGTTGTATCACATACAACCTTTCCTCAAGAAAATCGTCGAGAAACAATGTTTTGACATCCTATCTGCAAGATTTCATAAATAATGCAGTAACTGCTAATATAATTCCAACAGACTCTTAGCATCGCTACGAGTGAGAAAGTCTCATCGCAGTCAACTCCTTGAACTTGTCGGAAAACATCTTAACGACAAGTCGAGCTTTCTTAATGGTGACACTTACCATCATTGTCCGTCTTCCTTTTAAAATCCATCTGCACCCAACAGCCTTACGACCATCAAGTAGTTCTTCCAAAGTCTATACTTTGTTTTATACATGGATCCTCTCTCGGATTTTATGGCCTCGAGCCATTCGTCGGAATCTGGGCCCACCATCGCTTCTCCATAGCTCGTAGGTTCATTGTTGTCTAGCAACATGACTTCCAAGACAGGATTACGTACCACTCTGAAGTAGTACGCATCCTTGTCGACCTACGAGGTTTGGTAGTGACTTGATCCGAAGTTTCATGATCACTATCATAAGCTTCCACTTCAATTGGTGTAGGTGCCACAGGAACAACTTCCTGTGCCCTGCTACACACTAGTTGAAGTGACGGTTCAATAACCTCATCAAGTCTCCACCATCCTCCCACTCAATTCTTTCGAGAGAAACTTTTCCTCGAGAAAGGACCCGTTTCTAGAAACAATCACTTTTGCTTCCAGATCTGAAATAGGAGGTATACCCAACTGTTTTGGGTATTCTATGAAGATGCATTTATCCGCTTTGGGTTCGAGCTTATCAGCCTGAAACTTTTTCACATAAGCGTCGCAGCCCCAAACTTTTAAGAAACGACAGCTTAGGTTTCTCTAAACCATAGTTCATACGGTGTCGTCTCAACGGAATTGCGTGGTGCCCTATTTAAAGTGAATGCGGTTGTCTCTAATGCCTAGCCCATAAATGATAGCGGTAATTCGATAAGAGACATCATGGTATGCACCATATCCAATAGGGTGCAGTTATGATGTTCGGACACACCATCACACTATGGTGTTCCAGGCGGTATTAGTTGTGAAACAATTTCCACAATGTCTTAATTGTGTGCCAAACTCGTAACTCAGATATTCATCTCTATGATCATATCACAGACATTTTATCCTCTTGTCACGACGATCTTCAACTTCACTCTGAAATTACTTGAACCTTTCAATAATTCAGACTTGTGTTTCATCAAGTAAATATACTCAGCATCTACTCAAATCATCTGTGAAGTAAGAACATAACGATATCCACTGCGTGCCTCAGCACTCATTGGACTGCACACATCAAAATGTATTACTTCCAACAAGTTGCTTTCTTGTTCCATCTTACTGAAAACGAGGCCTTTCAGTCATCTTGCCCATGTGGTATGATTTGCATGTCTCAAGTGATTCAAAATCAAGTGAGTCCAAATGATCCATCTGTATGGAGTTTCTTCATGCATATCTACCAATAGACATGGTTCGCATGTCTCAATCTTTTCAAAAACGAGTGAGTCCAAAGATCCATCAACATGGAGCTTCTTCATGCGTTTTATACCAATATGACTCAAATGGCAGTGCCACAAGTATGTGGTACTATCATTACTATCTTATATCTTTTGGCATGAACATGTGTATCACTACGATCGAGATTCAATAAACCATTCATTTTAGGTGCAAGACCATTGAAGGTATTATTCAAATAAACAGAGTAACCATTATTCTCCTTAAATGAATAACCGTATTGCGATAAACATAATCCAATCATGTCTATGCTCAACGCAAACACCAAATAACAATTATTTAGGTTTAACACCAATCTCGATGGTAGAGGGAGCATGCGATGCTTGATCACATCAACCTTGGAAACACTTCCAACACATATCGTCATCTCACCTTTAGCTAGTCTCCGTTTATTCCGTAGCCTTTTATTTCGAGTTACCAACACTTAGCAACCGAACCGGTATCTAATACCCTGGTGCTACTAGGAGTACTAGTAAAGTACACATTAATATAATGTATATCCAATATACTTCTGTCGACCTTGCCTGCCTTCTCATCTACCAAGTATCTAGGGTAGTTCTGCTTCAGTGACCGTTCCCCTCATTACAGAAGCACTTAGTCTCGGGTTTGGGTTCAACCTTGGGTTTCTTCACTAGAGCAGCAACTGATTTGCCATTTCATGAAGTATCCCTTCTTTCCCTTGCCCTTCTTGAAACTAGTGGTTTTACTAACCATCAATAATTGATGCTCCTACTTGATTTCTACTTTCGCGGTGTCAAACATCGCGAGTTGCTCAAGGATCATCATGTCTATCCCTGATATGTTATAGTTCATCACGAAGCTCTAATAGCTTGGTGGCAGTGACTATGGAGAACCATCACTATCTCATCTGGAAGACTAACTCCCACTCGATTCAAGCGATTGTAGTACTCAGACAATCTGAGCACATGCTCAACGATTGAGCTTTTCTCCCTTAGTTTGCAGGCTTAAGAAACTTGTCAGAGGTCTCATACCTCTTGACGTGGGCACTAGTCTGAAATCCCGATTTCAGTCTTTGGAACATCTCATATGTTCTGCGACGTTTCAAAACGTCTTTGGCGCCTCAATTCTAAACCGTTAGCATTACGCACTGAACTATCACGTAGTCATCAAAACATGTATGTCAGATGTTCGCAACATCCACAGACGACGCTCGAGGTTCAGCACACCGAGCGGTGCATTAAGGACATAAGCCTTCTGCGCAGCAATGAGGATAATCCTCAGTTTACGGACCCAGTCCGCATAATTTCTACTATCAACTTTCAACTAAATTTTCTCTAGGAACATATCTTAAACAGTAGAACCAAAGCGTAAGCTATGACATAATTTGCAAAGACCTTTTGACTATGTTCATGATAATTAAGTTCATCTGATTGTTTAATGAACTCCCACTTAGATAGACATCCCTCTAGTCATCTAAGTGATACATGATCCGAATCAACTAGACCGTGTCCGATCATCACGTGAGACGGACTAGTCATCATCGGTGAACATCTCCATGTTGATCGTATCTACTATACGACTCATGTTCGACCTTTCGGTCTCTTGTGTTCCGAGGCCATGTCTGTACATGCTAGGCTCATCAAGTCAACCTAAGTGTTTCGCATGTGTAAATCTGGCTTACACCTGTTGTATGCGAACGTTAGAATCTATCACACCCGATCATCACGTGGTGCTTTGAAACAACAAACCTTCGCAACGGTGCACAATTAGGGGGAACACATCTCTTGAAATTTTAGTGAGGGATCATCTTATTTGTGCTACCTTCGTTCTAAGCAAATAAGATGTAAACATGACAAACATCACATGCAAATCATAAAGTGACATGATATGGCCAATATCATCTTGCGCCTTTTGATCTCCATCTTCGAGGCGCGGCATGATCACCTTCGTCACCGGCATGACACCATGATCTCAATCATCGTGTCTTCATGAAGTTGTCTCACCAACTATTACTTCTACTACTATGGCTAACGGTTAGCAATAAAGTAAAGTAATTACATGGCGTTTTTCATTGACACGCAGGTCATACAATAAATTAAGACAACTCCTATGGCTCCTGCCGGTTGTCATACTCATCGACATGCAAGTCGTGATTCCTATTACAAGAACATGATCAATCTCATACATCACATCCTTTTGGCCATATCACATCACATAGCATACCCTGCAAAACCAAGTTATACATCCTCTAGTTGTTGTTGCATGTTTTACGTGGCTGCTATGGGTTTCTAGCAAGAACGTTTCTTACCTACGCAAAAGCCACAACGGTGATATGCCAATTTCTATTTACCCTTCATAAGGACCCTCTTCATCGAATCAGATCCAACTAAAGTGGGAGAGACAAACACCCGCTAGCCACCTTATGCATCAAGTGCATGTCAATCGGTGGAACCTGTCTCACGTAAGTGTACGTGTAAGGTCGGTCCGGGCAGCTTCATCCCACAATGCCGCCGAATGAAGATAAGACTAGTAACGGCAAGCAAATTGAACAAATCATCGCCCACAACTACTTTGTGTTCTACTCGTGCATAGAATCTACGCATAGACCTAGCTCATGATGCCACTGTTGGGGAACGTAGCAATAATTCAAAATTTTCCTATGTGTCACCAAGATCAATCTAGGAGATGCTAGCAACGAGAGAGAGGGAGTGCATCTTCATACCCTTGAAGATTTCTAAGCGGAAGCGTTACAAGAACGCGGTTGATGGAGTCGTTCTCGCGGCGATTCAAATCGCGGAAGATCCAATCTAGCGCCGAACGGACGGCGCCTCCGCGTTCAACACACGTACAGCCCAGGGACGTCTTCTCCTTCTTGATCCAGCAAGGGGAGAGGAGAAGTTGAGGGAGAACTCCAGCAACACGACGACATGGTGGCAATGGAGCTCGTGGTTCTCCGGCAGGGCTTCGCCAAGCACTACGGAGGAGGAGGAGATGTATGAGGAAGAAGGGGGCTGCACCAAGGGAAGGGTATGGATGCCCTCCCACCCCCTCACTATATATAGGGGGAAAGGGAGAGGGGGCCAGCCCCTCTAGATGGATCTAGAGGAGGAGGCGGCGGCCAGGGAAAACCCTAGATGGGTTTGGGCGCCCCCACCCCCTAGGAAACTTGCCCCCGAAGCCGGGAGGGGCGGCTGCCCTAGGGGTGGCGCCCCCACCTCTCCTGGTTACGTGAGAGGGCTTGGGAGGGGCGCACAGTGTTGGACATATGCCCTAGAGGCAATAATAAATGGTTATTATTATATTTCTTTGTACATGGTAATTGTCTATTATTCATGCTATAATTGTATTCTCCGGAAATCGTAATACATGTGTGAATACATAGACCACAACGTGTCCCTAGTAAGCCTCTAGTTGACTAGCTCATTGATCAACAGATAGTCATGGTTTCCTGACTATGGACATTGGATGTCATTGATAACGGGATCACATCATTAGGAGAATGATGTGATGGACAAGACCCAATCCTAAGCATAGCATAAAAGATCGTGTAGTTTCGTTTGCTAGAGCTTTTCCAATGTCAAGTATCTTTTCCTTAGACCATGAGATCGTGCAACTCCCGGATACCGTAGGAGTGCTTTGGGTGTGCCAAACGTCACAACGTAACTGGGTGACTATAAAGGTGCACTACGGGTATCTCCGAAAGTGTCTGTTGGGTTGGCACGGATCGAGACTGGGATTTGTCACTCCGTGTGACGGAGAGGTATCTCTGGGCCCACTCGGTAATGCATCATCATAATGAGCTCAATGTGACTAAGGCGTTAGTCACGGGATCATGCATTGCGGTACGAGTAAAGAGACTTGCCGGTAACGAGATTGAACAAGGTATTGGGATACCGACGATCGAATCTCGGGCAAGTAACATACCGATTGACAAAGGGAATTGTATACGGGATTGATTGAATCCTCGACATCGTGGTTCATCCGATGAGATCATCGTGGAACATGTGGGAGCCAACATGGGTATCCAGATCCCGCTGTTGGTTATTGACCGGAGAGGCGTCTCGGTCATGTCTGCATGTCTCCCGAACCCGTAGGGTCTACACACTTAAGGTTCGGTGACGCTAGGGTTGTAGAGATATGTGTATGCGGAAACCCGAAAGTTGTTCGGAGTCCCGGATGAGATCCCGGACGTCACGAGAGGTTCCGGAATGGTCCGGAGGTGAAGAATTATATATAGGAAGTCAAGTTTCGGCCACCGGGAAAGTTTCGGGGGATACCGGTATTGTACCGGGACCACCGGAAGGGTCCCGGGGGTCCACCGGGTGGGGCCACCTATCCCGGAGGGCCCCGTGGGCTGAAGTGGGAAGGGAACCAGCCCCTAGTGGGCTGGGCGCCCCCCCATGGGCCTTCCCCCATGCGCCTAGGGTTGGGAACCCTAGGGTGGGGGGGCTTCCCACTTGCCTTGGGGGGCAAGGCACCCCCCTTGGCCGCCGCCCCCCACCCTAGATGGGTTTGGCCGGCGCCCCCCCCTCCCAGGGGGCCTATATAAAGGGGGGAGGGAGGGCAGCACATCACAGCCTTGGGCGCCTCCCTCCTCCCCTGCAACACCTCTCTCTCTCGTATAAGCTCGGCGAAGCCCTGCCGACATCCCGCTACATCCACCACCACGCCGTCGTGCTGCTGGATCTCCATCAACCTCTCCTTCCCCCTTGCTGGATCAAGAAGGAGGAGACGTCGCTGCACCGTACGTGTGTTGAACGCGGAGGTGCCGTCCGTTCGGCACTCGGTCATCGGTGATTTGGATCACGGCGAGTACGACTCCGTCATCCACGTTCATTGGAACGCTTCCGCTCGCGATCTACAAGGGTATGTAGATGCACTCCTTTCCCCTCGTTGCTAGTATACTCCATAGATGCATCTTGGTGAGCGTAGGAAAATTTTAAAATTATGCTACGATTCCCAACAGTGGCATCATGAGCCAGGCCTATGCGTAGTTACTATGCACGAGTAGAACACAAAGCAGTTGTGGGCGTTGAGTTTGCCAATTCTTCTTGCCGCTACTAGTCGTTTCTTGTTTCGGCGGCATTGTAGGATGAAGCGGCCCGGACCGACCTTACACGTACGCTTACGTGAGACAGGTTCCACCGACTGACATGCACTAGTTGCATAAGGTGGCTAGCGGGTGTCTGTCTCTCCTACTTTAGTCGGAACGGATTCGATGAAAAGGGTCCTTATGAAGGGTAAATAGAAATTGGCAAATCACGTTGTGGTCATACGTAGGTAAGAAACGTTCTTGCTAGAAACCTACAAACCACGTAAAAACTTGCAACAACAATTAGAGGACGTCTAACTTGTTTTTGCAGCAAGTGCTATGTGATGTGATATGGCCAGAAGATGTGATGAATGATATATGTGATGTATGAGATTGATCATATTCTTGTAATAGGAATCACGACTTGCATGTCGATGAGTATGACAACCGGCAGGAGCCATAGGAGTTGTCTTTATTATTTTGTATGACCTGCGTGTCATTGAATAACGCCATGTAAATTACTTTACTTTGTTGCTAAACGCGTTAGCCATAGAAGTAGAAGTAATCGTTGGCGTGACGACTTCATGAAGACACAATGATGGAGATCATGATGATGGAGATCATGGTGTCATGCCGGTGACGAAGATGATCATGGTGCCCCGAAGATGGAGATCAAAGGAGCATAATGATATTGGCCATATCATGTCACTATTTGATTGCATGTGATGTTTATCATGTTTTTGCATCTTATTTGCTTAGAACGACGGTAGTAAGTAAGATGATCCCTTATAATAATTTCAAGAAAGTGTTCACCCTAACTGTGCACCGTTGCGAAGGTTCGTTGTTTCGAAGCACCACGTGATGATCGGGTGTGATAGATTCTAACGTTCGAATACAACGGGTGTTGACGAGCCTAGCATGTACAGACATGGCCTCGGAACACACGCAATACACTTAGGTTGACTTGACGAGCCTAGCATGTACAGACATGGCCTCGGAACACGGAGGACCGAAAGGTCGAGCATGAGTCGTATAGAAGATACGATCAACATGGAGATGTTCACCGATCTTGACTAGTCCGTCTCACGTGATGATCGGACACGGCCTAGTTAACTCGGATCATGTTTCACTTAGATGACTAGAGGGATGTCTATCTGAGTGGGAGTTCATTAAATAATTTGATTAGATGAACTTAATTATCATGAACTTAGTCTAAAATCTTTACACTATGTCTTGTAGATCAAATGGCCAACGTTGTCCTCAATTTCAACGCGTTCCTAGAGAAAACCAAGCTGAAAGATGATGGCAGCAACTATACGGACTGGGTCCGGAACCTGAGGATCATCCTCATAGTAGCCAAGAAAGATTATGTCTTAGAAGCACCGCTAGGTGAAGCACCAATCCCTGAGAACCAAGACGTTATGAACGCTTGGCAGCAGCGTGCTGATGATTACTCCCTCGTTCAGTGCGGCATGCTTTACAGCTTAGAACCGGGTCTCCAAAAGCGTTTTGAGAAACATGGAGCATATGAGATGTTCGAGGAGCTGAAATTGGTTTTCCA
Source organism: Triticum aestivum (assembly GCF_018294505.1). Lineage (NCBI taxonomy): Eukaryota > Viridiplantae > Streptophyta > Magnoliopsida > Poales > Poaceae > Triticum > Triticum aestivum. The sequence continues at coordinate 518,343,209 of NC_057802.1, forward strand.
AGCTCATGCCCGGGTCGAGAGATATGATGTCTCCGACAAGTTCTTCAGCTGTAAAATGGAGGAGAATAGTTCTGTTAGTGAGCACATACTCAGAATGTCTGGGTTGCACAACCGCTTGTCTCAGCTGGGAGTTAATCTCCCGGATGACGCGGTCATTGACAGAATCCTTCAGTCGCTTCCACCAAGCTACAAGAGCTTTGTGATGAACTTCAATATGCAGGGGATGGAAAAGACCATTCCTGAGGTATATTCAATGCTGAAATCAGCGGAGGTGGAGATCAGAAAAGAACATCAAGTGCTGATGGTGAATAAAACCACTAAGTTCAAGAAGGGCAAGGGTAAGAAGAACTTCAAGAAGGACGGCAAGGGAGTTGCCGCGCCCGGTAAACCAGTTACTGGGAAGAAGTCAAAGAATGGACCCAAGCCTGAGACTGAGTGCTTTTATTGCAAGGGAAGTGGTCACTGGAAGCGGAACTGCCCCAAATACTTAGCGGACAAGAAGAAGGCCGGCAACACCAAAGGTATATGTGATATACATGTAATTGATGTGTACCTTACCAGTACTCGTAGTAGCTCCTGGGTATTTGATACCGGTGCGGTTGCTCATATTTGTAACTCAAAACAGGAACTACGGAATAAACGGAGACTGGCGAAGGACGAGGTGACGATGCGCGTCGGGAATGGTTCCAAGGTCGATGTGATCGCCGTCGGCACGCTACCTCTGCATCTACCCACGGGATTAGTTTTAAACCTCAATAATTGTTATTTAGTGCCAGCTTTGAGCATGAACATTGTATCTGGATCTCGTTTAATTCGAGATGGCTACTCATTTAAATCCGAGAATAATGGTTGTTCTATTTATTTGAGAGATATGTTTTATGGTCATGCCCCGCTGGTCAATGGTTTATTTTTGATGAATCTCGAACGTGATGTTACACATGTTCATAGTGTGAATACCAAAAGATGTAAAGTTGATAACGATAGTCCCACATACTTGTGGCACTGCCGCCTTGGTCACATTGGTGTCAAGCGCATGAAGAAGCTCCATGCAGATGGACTTTTGGAGTCTCTTGATTACGAATCATTTGACACGTGCGAACCATGCCTCATGGGTAAGATGACCAAGACTCCGTTCTCCGGAACAATGGAGCGAGCAACCAACTTATTGGAAATCATACATACCGATGTGTGCGGTCCAATGAGTGTTGAGGCTCGCGGAGGATATCGTTATGTTCTCACTCTCACTGATGATTTAAGTAGATATGGGTATGTCTACCTAATGAAACACAAGTCTGAAACCTTTGAAAAGTTCAAGGAATTTCAGAGTGAAGTTGAGAATCAACGTGACAGGAAAATAAAATTCTTACGATCAGATCGTGGTGGAGAATATTTAAGTCACGAATTTGGTACACACTTAAGGAAATGTGGAATAGTTTCACAACTCACGCCGCCTGGAACACCTCAGAGAAATGGTGTGTCCGAACGTCGTAATCGCACTCTATTGGATATGGTGCGATCTATGATGTCTCTTACCGATTTACCGCTCTCATTTTGGGGCTATGCTTTAGAGACTGCCGCATTCACTTTAAATAGGGCTCCGTCGAAATCCGTTGAGACGACACCGTATGAATTATGGTTTGGGAAGAAACCTAAGCTGTCGTTTCTAAAAGTTTGGGGATGCGATGCTTATGTCAAGAAACTTCAACCTGAAAAGCTCGAACCCAAGTCGGAAAAATGCGTCTTCATAGGATACCCTAAGGAAACTATTGGGTATACCTTCTACCTCAGATCCGAAGGCAAGATCTTCGTTGCCAAGAACGGGTCCTTTCTGGAGAAGGAGTTTCTCTCGAAAGAATTGAGTGGGAGGAAAGTGGAACTTGATGAGGTGATAGTCACCCCTTCCGAACCGGAAAGTAGCGCAGCGCGGGAAAATGTTCCTGTGGTGCCTACACCGACTGGGGAGGAAGTTAATGATGATGATCATGAAGCTTCGGATCAAGTTCTACTGAACTTCGTAGGTCCACAAGGACACGTTCCGCACCAGAGTGGTACGGCAACCCTGTCCTGGAAATCATGTTGTTAGACAACGGTGAACCTTCGAACTATGAAGAAGCGATGGCGGGCCCGGATTCCGACAAATGGCTAGAAGCCATGAAATCCGAGATAGGATCCATGTATGAAAACGAAGTATGGACTTTGACTGACTTGCCCGATGATCGGCGAGCCATAGAAAACAAATGGATCTTTAAGAAGAAGACGGACGCGGATGGTAATGTGACCATCTACAAAGCTCGACTTGTCGCTAAGGGTTATCGACAAGTTCAAGGGGTTGACTACGATGAGACTTTCTCACCCGTAGCGAAGCTGAAGTCCGTCCGAATCATGTTAGCAATTGCCGCATACTATGATTATGAGATATGGCAGATGGACGTCAAAACGGCATTCCTTAACGGCTTCCTTAAGGAAGAGTTGTATATGATGCAGCCGGAAGGTTTTGTCGATCCTAAGAATGCTAACAAAGTATGCAAGCTCCAGCGCTCAATCTATGGGCTGGTGCAAGCATCTCGGAGTTGGAACATTCGCTTTGATGAGATGATCAAAGCGTTTGGGTTTACACAGACTTATGGAGAAGCCTGTGTTTACAAGAAAGTGAGTGGGAGCTCTGTAGCATTTCTCATATTATATGTGGATGACATACTATTGATGGGAAATGATATAGAATTCTTGGAAAGTATAAAGGCCTATTTGAATAAGTGTTTTTCAATGAAGGACCTTGGAGAAGCTGCTTATATATTAGGCATCAAGATCTATAGAGATAGATCAAGACGCCTCATTGGTCTTTCACAGAGTACATACCTTGACAAGATATTGAAGAAGTTCAATATGGATCAGTCCAAGAAGGGGTTCTTGCCTGTATTGCAAGGTGTGCAATTGAGCACGGCTCAATGCCCGACCACGGCAGAAGATATAGAAAAGATGAGTGTCATCCCCTATGCCTCGGCCATAGGGTCTATTATGTATGCCATGCTGTGTACCAGACCTGATGTAAACCTTGCCGTAAGTTTGGTAGGAAGGTACCAAAGTAATCCCGGCATGGAACACTGGACAGCGGTCAAGAATATCCTGAAGTACCTGAAGAGGACTAAGGATATGTTTCTCGTTTATGGAGGTGACGAAGAGCTCGTCGTAAAGGGTTACGTCGACGCTAGCTTCGACACAGATCTGGATGACTCGAAGTCACAAACCGGATACGTGTATATTTTGAATGGAGGAGCAGTAAGCTGGTGCAGTTGCAAGCAAAGCGTCGTGGCGGGATCTACATGTGAAGCGGAGTACATGGCAGCCTCGGAGGCAGCACAGGAAGCAGTCTGGATGAAGGAGTTCATTACCGACCTAGGGGTGATTCCCAATGCGTCGGGCCCGATGACTCTCTTCTGTGACAACACTGGAGCTATTGCCCTTGCGAAGGAGCCCAGGTTTCACAGGAAGACCAGGCATATCAAGCGTCGCTTCAACTCCATTCGTGAAAGTGTTCAAAATGGAGACATAGATATTTGTAAAGTACATACGGACCTGAATGTAGCAGATCCGTTGACTAAACCTCTCCCTAGAGCAAAACATGATCAACACCAGGACGCAATGGGTGTTCGATTCATCACAATGTAACTAGATTATTGACTCTAGTGCAAGTGGGAGACTGTTGGAAATATGCCCTAGAGGCAATAATAAATGGTTATTATTATATTTCTTTGTTCATGGTAATTGTCTATTGTTCATGCTATAATTGTATTGTCCGGAAATCGTAATACATGTGTGAATACATAGACCACAACGTGTCCCTAGTAAGCCTCTAGTTGACTAGCTCGTTGATCAACAGATAGTCATGGTTTCCTGACTATGGACATTGGATGTCATTGATAACGGGATCACATCATTAGGAGAATGATGTGATGGACAAGACCCAATCCTAAGCATAGCATAAAAGATCGTGTAGTTTCGTTTGCTAGAGCTTTTCCAATGTCAAGTATCTTTTCCTTAGACCATGAGATCGTGCAACTCCCGGATACCGTAGGAGTGCTTTGGGTGTGCCAAACGTCACAACGTAACTGGGTGACTATAAAGGTGCACTACGGGTATCTCCGAAAGTGTCTGTTGGGTTGGCACGGATCGAGACTGGGATTTGTCACTCCGTGTGACGGAGAGGTATCTCTGGGCCCACTCGGTAATGCATCATCATAATGAGCTCAATGTGACTAAGGCGTTAGTCACGGGATCATGCATTGCGGTACGAGTAAAGAGACTTGCCGGTAACGAGATTGAACAAGGTATTGGGATACCGACGATCGAATCTCGGGCAAGTAACATACCGATTGACAAAGGGAATTGCATACGGGATTGATTGAATCCTCGACACCGTGGTTCATCCGATGAGATCATCGTGGAACATGTGGGAGCCAACATGGGTATCCAGATCCCGCTGTTGGTTATTGACCGGAGAGGCGTCTCGGTCATGTCTGCATGTCTCCCGAACCCGTAGGGTCTACACACTTAAGGTTCGGTGACGCTAGGGTTGTAGAGATATGTGTATGCGGAAACCCGAAAGTTGTTCGGAGTCCCGGATGAGATCCCGGACGTCACGAGAGGTTCCGGAATGGTCCGGAGGTGAAGAATTATATATAGGAAGTCAAGTTTCGGCCACCGGGAAAGTTTCGGGGGTTACCGGTATTGTACCGGGACCACCGGAAGGGTCCCGGGGGTCCACCGGGTGGGGCCACCTATCCCGGAGGGCCCCGTGGGCTGAAGTGGGAAGGGAACCAGCCCCTAGTGGGCTGGGCGCCCCCCATGGGCCTCCCCCCATGCGCCTAGGGTTGGAAACCCTAGGGTGGGGGGGCTTCCCACTTGCCTTGGGGGGCAAGGCACCCCCCTTGGCCGCCGCCCCCCACCCTAGATGGGTTTGGCCGGCGCCCCCCCCTCCCAGGGGGCCTATATAAAGGGGGGGGGGAGGGCAGCACATCTCAGCCTTGGGCGCCTCCCTCCTCCCCTGCAACACCTCTCTCTCTCGTATAAGCTCGGCGAAGCCCTGCCGACACCCGCTACATCCACCACCACGCCGTCGTGCTGCTGGATCTCCATCAACCTCTCCTTCCCCCTTGCTGGATCAAGAAGGAGGAGACGTTGCTGCACCGTATGTGTGTTGAACGCGGAGGTGCCGTCCGTTCGGCACTCGGTCATCGGTGATTTGGATCACGGCGAGTACGACTCCGTCATCCACGTTCATTGGAACGCTTCAGCTCGCGATCTACAAGGGTATGTAGATGCACTCCTTTCCCCTCGTTGCTAGTATACTCCATAGATGCATCTTGGTGACCGTAGGAAAATTTTAAATTATGCTATGATTCCCAACACACAGCCCCTTAGTGGGCTGGTTTGCCCCTTCCCCTTGGCCCATAAGGCCCCCCAACGCTTGCCGGGGCCTCCGATACCCCTTTCGGACATGCTGGCCATAGCTTGGTACCCCCGGAACAATTCCGGACTCCAATACCCTTCGTCCAATATACCGATCTTCACCTCCGGACCATTCCGGAGCTCCTCGTCATGTCCGGGATCTCATCCAGGACTCCGAACAACCTTCGGTAACCACATACTATTTCCCATAACAACTCTAGCATCACCGAACCTTAAGTGTGTAGACCCTACGGGTTCGGGAACCATTCAGACATGACCGAGACGTTCTCCGGCCAATAACCAACAGCGGGATCTGGATACCCATGTTGCCTCCCACATGTTCCACGATGATCTCATCGGATGAACCACGATGTCGGGGATTCAATCAATCCCGTATACAATTCCCTTTGTCTATCGGTATGTTACTTGCCCGAGATTCGATCGTAGGTATCCCAATACCTCGTTCAATCTCGTTACCGGCAAGTCTCTTTACTCGTTCTGTAACGCATGATCCTATGGCTAACTCATTAGTCACATTGAGCTCATTATGATGATGCATTACCGAGTGGGCCCAGAGAGACCTCTCCGTCATACGGAGTGACAAATCCCAGTCTCGATTCGTGCCAACCCAACAAACACTTTCGGAGATACCTGTAGTGCACCTTTATAGCCACCCAGTTACGTTGTGACGTTTGGTACACCCAAAGCATTCCTACGGTATCCAGGAGTTGCACAATCTCATGGTCTAAGGAAACGATACTTGACATTAGAAAAGCTCTTAGAAAACGAACTACATGATCTTGTGCTATGCTTAGGATTGGGTCTTGTCCATCACATCATTCTCCTAATGATGTGATCCCGTTATCAATGACATCCAATGTCCATGGTCAGGAAACCATAACCATCTATTGATCAACGAGCTAGTCAACTAGAGGCTTACTAGGGACATGTTGTGGTCTATGTATTCACACATGTATTACGGTTTCCAGTTATACAATTATAGCATGAACAATAGACAATTATCATGAACAAGGAAATATAATAATAACCATTTTATTATTGCCTCTAGGGCATATTTCCAACATATCGCTCCACCTCCATCCCCACCCTGCCCTATTGTCCTGCCCCACCGGAACCGCAGCACCCTCACCAATTCCTCCGATGAAGCCGAGGCCTACTCGATGCCACCAAGGAGCTTATGCACTCATCGCTGCATTTTATCTTTTATTCGATCTCACGGGGCTGCCGGTGCTCGATACCGAGAAGCCATGGCGGGTCTCCATCGACGGCGCCGTTGCTGTCCACTTCATCCATGGCGTCTCTCCCCCATGTCGTTGCTTCCTCGGCGGCGACTTCCACACCGGCACTAGCTGCAGCTGCTCCGGCTCTCACTGGCGCTGGTGCTGCTGCTGCTGCTCTGGCTCTCGCTCGCGCTGCGGCTCTGTTCTTGTTGTCGGTCGCGCTGTTGCACTGCTCTTGCTTTCGTTCGTGTTGCTGCTCTACTCTGCTATTGCTGTCAGTTGCACTGCTGATCCACTCTTGCTCTCGTTCATGCTGCTGCTCTGCTCTTGCTCTCGCTCGCGCTGCTACTGCTGCTGCTGCACGACCTCCAGCAGCTACAGGAATTGCTGCTTTAGCACTCGCTCACGGTGCTGCTGCACGACTTCCTCTCTGCTAGTGTGTTCCCTGCTCGAGCGGCTACTGATTTAGATCACTGCTTCTCTGCTACTAGTGCTCGAACGCCCTAAACATCTATTGCAATGCTCTACTACTAGTTCAATCAGTTTCGACAGTAAAATTCAGTTTCGACTGTAAAGTTCAATTTCTTCAGTTAAGTTCAGAGTGAACAGTATTTACAGCATCTGTCAGAGCAGCCGTGGCACGGCTGATGCATTTTACATCTAGCACCTTTTGGTGATGTATTTTAAATCATCTATTGCAGATGATATTAGAGTCCCACTTCAGATTAACGTTGTCTGTCTTGTTCTGATTCAGCCTCGCCGTCGTACACCTCACCGGAGCTGCTCCAACGATAGAACCTTCCATCACAATAGAGCAGTACCCTCGGTGCCGTTTCCAAAGGCCTCAGATCTGCTTGCCCGCCTCCGACAGTCACACCAGTATCACCATCATCCACATCCAACCCAATGATGCTGAGGTCGACAAGGCTATGCCAAAGAGGTTGTACACTCGTCGCATCACTTTGTCACTCTGCATTCATGTCGATCCCTTGGGGATCCTTTGCTATGGAACTACTATGGTACTACTATTCATGCATTTGGTTAGAAGGAGTGGACCAAAGCAAAACTGGAGGATTTGTTTCTTTTGGTGTCTCTTTCAAAGAAAAAACGTAGGAATTTTAATATCCACTTGGACGTCCTTTTCAAATTAATATGCATGAAGAACATGACTAATTACATTACTGGCCTAATAAGATTCTTATTTTTTTCATTTTCACGTTGTTCGACTTTAATTTGACCATGTTTCTCCATTCCTGTGTTCTTCCAATTCATGTGAACCAAACACCAAGGTTGACAGAAATCCTATGTTTGCAAATGCTCTGTTTCGCACGTGCATTCCTATCCTATTCCTTTGTTTTTCCTGTCCCTGCGTTTATAGAATCCTCCACTTCTAAGGAGCCCTTACATATTTACTTCATTTTTAGATAAGCGTCAAAGAAAACTCTGTGTTATGTCCTGCTCCTGTCGTGCCGTCATCCACCCCACCTGAGGTGCACCATCGACGGAAGCGTTCACTGCAGCAGAAATTCCCCCTGCAGACTTTCTTTCGCCGCCTCAGATCATCTTCCCCGTTGTCGGCAGCTACGCCAACTGCATGACCATCATCGACTGAGCAGATGAACCTGAGGACTGCACAGTTCCGGAAGAGAGGTCGCACTCTTTCGTGTTTGCTTACGTTATACATCGGTTATTATTACCTGCTCCTTTATCGTTCAAACTTGAGTTTTAAAATGCCCGTGGGGCACATATCGAGGAAGCAACGAATAGTATATGTCTACTATCTGGTTCATCTGGGGTCTTCTATGTGGTTCATGTTGGGTGGGCAACAAACAGTAGATGATCCATTGTCTATCTTTTTAAACTGAAGCTATAATCTACCTGCTATCATTAGTTTTGGATCTATCCACTCGTTTGCATGCACCCCTTAGGCCTTACATAATCTAACTACTTTTTTTATTATGCATGTCAGTTATTATACACAATCGTACTGAACATGTAGAGAAAAAGAGAAGACCGTTGCGTGGGAATATAATGTCATGCAGACGCCGCTCCATGGTGGGCGAAGTGCCCCCCCCCCCTCCAGCCATTCCAGATTGTATTCAAGAGGAAGATAACTAGTCAGATGGGGATTCAGAGGGAGCCGACCACTCCTATTTACCACCTGAGGTGTTTTCTCTAACCTAGCATGCTGATGTTGGTCATATCATGCATATGGCGCCTCGCATTGCTTACATTATACATATGTCATCAGCTTAGTTTAGATTTGCTTTGCGTGAATGCCACCTGTTTGGTTTCTATATCATACTCCCACCATTCCTAAATATTTGTCTTTTTAGAGATTTAAACAAGTGACTACATACGGAGCAAAATGAGTGAATCTACACTCTAAAATATGTCTATATACATCCGTCTGTGGTAGTCCATTTGAAATCTCTAAAAAGACAAATATTTAGGAATGGAGGGAGTATATGGGAATTATGCAATGCCAGCTTCTTTAGCCAGGCATCATATACGTGAATCATGCAATGACATCTTGTTTAGCCAGTCATCATATATGTGAATTGTATCGTGTCATATTTTTTTCATAATGTATTCCATTTGTCAACAATGTTTATACATTCATCTACTCTTCCTGTGCATTAGCCATTTGAGTCGGTCATGGGAAAATCTGGAGTGAAAACAAGGTCTTCTGAGCAGTCAGTGCTACCTGTCGATGCAGATTTCTTGGTGGTTACAGATAGCTCCTCAGAGGAGGATTCAGAGACAGATGACCAGTCGTATTCCCCCCCCCAAGGTGCATGCTCTAACTTGGCTGGGTTATATTGCTCATATCATGCATGTGGTGTCTTGCATTTCCATGCCATCTGCTTAGGTTAGACATGCTTTGTGTGAATGCCTCCTGTTTGCTTTCTATATCAGATATGTGAATTATGCAATGCCGTGTTTTTCAGCCAGTTATCATATATGTGAATTATGCACCGCCATGTGGCCAGACATCATATATGTGAATTATCTCATGCCATCTTTTTTTCATTACGTATTCCAATTGTCGACAATCTGTGTATATTGAACTACTCTTCATGTGTATCAGCCATTTGAGCCTGTTATGGAAAAATCAGGAGTGAAAACAAGGTCTTCAGAGAAGGCAATGGTACCTGTTGAAGCATATATCTCGATGGTTACATGTAGATCCTCAGAGGAGGATTCAGAGACAGATGATCAGTCCTATATCCCACCTGAGGTGTATGCTCTAAGTTGCAATGTTTATATTTCTCATATCATGCATATGTGTCTTGCACTGCTTAGTTTAGACATCATATGCACAATATTGAATTCCATCTGCTTAGTTTAGAGATCATACATGCGAGTGCCAGCTGCTTAGTATATGAATCAATTATGTCAATTATATCATGGCACCCTGTATACTTAGACAACAAGTATGTGAATTATTTCATCCCAACCTATTTTAGAAAGACATCATATAGTTTTGTCATGTCATCCTGTTTAGATACTCATCATATGTTGAATTATGCCATTATATTCTGTTAAGTTATCCATCATATATCTGAAACTGTGTCATGCTATCCTGTTTAGGTAGGCATCATATATGTGAAATTGTGTCATGCTGTCCTGTTTGGTTAGACAACATATATGTGAATTACCACATCTGTCTATCATACAATGTCTGTACGTTCAATTTCTTTTCTTTTTTATCAGCCATTTGAATTGGAGGGGGTGATGGCAGTATCTAAGGGAGCAAAAACCCGTTCTTCACAAAAGACGGTGCTACCCGTCGATGCAGATAGAACCATGGTTGTACTAGCCCACGAACTAGCCCCACCACACATAATCGAGACTCTTCCAGATTGCACACTTACACCGTTGGACAGAGAACTAGCTCCAACTCATCTAACCCCAACCACAGTGGATAGTAACCCACTTCTAGTTGACAACTGCGGTGCCCAAAGCACGAAGACCACCACAGTGAACCCAAACTCCATGTTTAAAGCAGAAGAGCAACTGTTCTCAGGTCAGATTCCGTAGCTATGGTCCATACTCCTTTGTTGTTGCATCACTGTATTTACTCATGCCAACTACTCTTGAATTTGAAGGATCCAATTGAAACTCCAATGGCGCAACAGGTATGTTTTAAATCTATTTCTTTAACTGGATTGCTGTTCTAACTTCTTGCTCTATGTTGATTTCAGTTTCAGTTGTATAAACAATTATGTTGTCATGTGATGCACATTACAAGTGTTGCGAATGTTGTGTAGTTTCTCACATTTATATTCTGTCTATGCTGCTGTGTCTTAAAAATATATGAGTTGAACTATGTCTCTATCTTGATTTGGCAACATAAACTAGAATGATATGGACAATAAAGTGACCATAGTACATAGATATATGTTTTTTTCATGATGTTATCATGTCCACCTTACTACTGAACCGTTTTACCAAAATGAGTTTTGTATACTACATGCTAAACCTGTGATGTGTCTGCTTGTTTCTCTTGTAGTATGCGAACAGAATATTGGAGAAGAGCACCCCACTATGCAATGGTAGAGAAAGTAATGCAGATAAGGTTCAAGATAGTGAGACAACCCTGTTGGTCTCTAATAAAGGTGATAAAAACAATCTTGTAGACAGTGAGAAAACCCCACAGTCCTGCGTTGATGTAGTGTTCGAGTTACTAGCCAGTACCGCTGGCACAAGCTCTTCGAACTCGCTACCTGAATCACTTCGGATTCTTCAGTCTCAGCTACAAGCTGAAAGGCATCAGTCAGCTGTGCTGCGGCAAGAAGCCGAAGGACTGAGGATGTCCCTGTAGAATTCAGATGCATACTTTCTTGTGCAACAGCAAGCGCTGGAGGATTTAAGCGCCAAACAAGAGAAAGTTAATAAGCTTGCTAAGCATCTTGCCAGCATTATGGGTACCCAGGATATTGTTTCTTGAGCTCTTCTGAAGTGGTTTCAGTTCTGGACTTGTTTTGCTGCGACGTTTATTTGCACTGGTCGCCAACTTTGACAACCAGTGTATGTGATATGCTGCTTTGTTCCCTATATTTGCACTGATGGCGAACTTTGATGCCCAGTGGATGTAATATGTGTAATAGTCGTGATAGCCTAGTGTAATTTGCTTGCTTAATTATTTCCTTGTTGTCTTGTTTATTTGTTTGCGTGTAGTCAGTGTAGTTCTTTTTCTGCGGTTTGCTAGTGGCCGCAATAACCTATTTTTTAAAACTAGGCCACAATAACCATGGGCTACATATTTACTATAGTGACCCTGGGCCTCCTACGGGCCGTAGAAACAATGGGCCTTCTACGAGCCGTAGAAACAATAGGCCTTCTACTGGGAGTAGCATCAATGGGCCTTCTATGGGCCGTATGATCGATTGGCCAAACATGGGCCAATAACGAACCGCATTATGGGTCGTAAACGGGCTAGAGTTGGAATCATCCATTCATGGGCCGACCATAGTGGGCCGTTGTTAATCGGCCGTATTTGATGACGCTATGAAAACGGCCCAACGGATTAATGGGCCACAAATGGGCCGACTGTAACCACGGGCTGAATTTGGCCCACAAGCAGAAAAGGCGAGTAACAGGCCATAAGTAACTGAATGCTGGAAATGAGCCCAAGAATAAATGGGCCCTAAGAAGGCTGAAAGATAACATGGGCTTGAAATGGTCCGATGGAATAATGGGTCGTTAATGGGTATAAAGCGATATACTGTTCATTACGGGCCAGTTTCACCACGGGCCATTAATGGGCCAAGAGTTACAAAGTGCCTCATATGGGCCGAAAGACGTCATGGGCCATACATGGGCCGGAAGTTACAATGGGCTGGAATCATATTGGAAAGCCCAGATGACGCTACTGGGCCTAATTCGGATAGGCCGTAACGGGCCCTGGGTTAGCGGGCTGTAAATGGGCTATGCGCGAACAGAACGTTAACAGGCTTTCCATGGGCCGACCCGCTATCTTTTGACCAAGTCAAACGGGTCGGCCTTTTCACAGGAATGGGCCTCTGCTGGGGCCATGCCATGTGTCGACGTATCATTGGCGCCTTCTGTCAAATGAGTGGATGACATCTGTCCCAACGGTGAGCCGACACATGTTTCTTCCAGCCAATGATGATTTTACACATGGAAAATCTCCATTGGTCCGGGCTGTTAACGGGTTATCGGATCCAAACCGGAACCCGATAGCTTAATGGCGGCCCGTTACGGTGGATGCCACGTGTTGGTCACCCTTGACGAAAGCACTTCTATGACGCGCAATTTATCGTCATGGAAGTGGACACTTCCGTGATGATAATTTTGGTAATGTCATGGAACACTTCTATGACAGCACATGTATGACTATCTTGATTCTGTCATAAAATCATCATGGATGTACATGCATGACAGAAAACGTGACCTACTGTGACAAACACGTATCATCACAAAGTGTATTTTTTTGTAGTGGTGGTAGGTCCTTGCTCTCCTTAGTGGGTAGATTCTTCTTGGCCAGATCCTCAAAATACTTTATTAGGACCAGCTGCGGGTTCTTCTCAATGAGTGCCACCAAGAGGTCCTCGGCACACTTCTCCTTGACCGCGGAGTCGGCCCTAATGGAAGCTGCGTTGTCAGAGGAAGCCATAGCCACGAAATCGATTAGTGCTAACACCATTCATCACACAATGAAAAATAACATAAGAATCAAACATGAAAGATTACTTCTAAGCAAATTTATCATGGTGGACACTCTCACAGATCTTTCAAATTTTGATGAGGGTCGAGCTAGGCGAGCCATCGTGTGTTATCAAGGTATAACAGGAAGGCTCACCCAGATGGAACGTCATTGTCAGAAGTCGATTTTCTTCCTCCAAGAACAACTCTCATTGACTGCCGGTGATGGTCGCCCTTTCTCTGCTCCTCCTGCTTTACAAAGATCACAGAGGAGGAGTAGAGGAAGAGCGACCAACTATGACAACATTCGGTTACATCTCTCATCTATCAAATATGGTGGACACTCTCTCTGGTGGTGGTATATACGGTGGAACTCTGACGGACATTTCAACTTTCGGTGATGGTCGGGCTGGGCAAGCCCATCATGCATTATCAAGGTATAACAGGAAGAGATCGCGCAGATCAACCGTCATTGTCAAAAGTCGATTTTCTTCCTCCAAGAACAACTCTCATCAACTCTCGGTGATGGTCCCTCTTTCTCCGCTCCTCCTACTTTACCACGATCTCAGAGGAGGAGCAAAGGAAGAGCGACTCCCTACGGCAATAGTCGGTTGACACTCTCTCACATACATATGGTTGACACTCTCTCACGGGTATTTCGACTTTTGGTGATGGTCAAGCTAGGCGAGTCCATCGTGCGTGGCAAATGTATATCAGAGGACGAACTCCCCCAGATTGACCACCATTGTCAAAAGTCATTTTTCTTCCTCCAAGAACAACTCTTATCAACTGTCGATGATGGTCGCCTTCCTCTGCTCCTCCTGCTTTACAAAGATCACAAAGGAGGAGCAGAGGAAGCATTACCCCCTATGACAACAGTCGGTACCATTCCTCTGAAAATATCTCTCATCTATCAAATATGGTTGACACTCGCTCAAGATAAAAACTAATACATAAAAACTAATACAAAAAACTAATAGAAAATGAATACATAAAAACTACTACAAAAACCAATACATAAAAGTACTGCAAAAACTAATACAAAAATACTACATAAAAACTACTACAAAAACTACTACATAAATCCATACATACATTCACCCATAGCATCCATCCGTACAACAACGTCAAAATTTATCTAATTGACTCATCTATCCATCTATGCATTTATTCAACCATACATACATCCACCTATAGCATCCATCCATCTATGCATCTATCCATCTATTCACCCATAGCATCCATACATATATCTACCCATAGCATTCATCCATCCATGTAGTACTGGGGAGGGGGAAGCTCACCAAGTGGGGAGTGGGGGGGAGCTCCAGTCTGTGGGGGTGGGGGCGCCCGCGGGGTGGGGGTGCTGGCCGGTGAGACCCACTTTGATTTGCGACACGTGTTGACATCAATCTCAAAGCACTAACCTAGCCTTAATCATGATTCCATCTTTCCTCTCTTCCACAATTAGGCGTTCCTAATCCCTCAAATCCTAGAACAAGCAGTCTAGATTCTGTAGACCTCTAACCGGCGGTGGCTGTTCCGCATGACGACACGTTCTCCTCGCTGGACTACTGCAGGCACAATACTTTGAGAGCCTACCCATGCAGCTGTTCCATTACGCGGTGTCACCAGTCATGGTGATGGACTTCACGAGCTCTCCTCTACGGACGATGGCGGCTGCAGAGCAGGAGGGTGCGTTATTGTCATTGTGCGAGATGGCACAATGGCTGCCAGTCCAGCTGCTCAGTGATGCCGTGCATCCGTTCATGGTGACAAACTCTGAGCCGTCAGACGCGCACCATGGGGATTAATCTTCTTTAGTGTTGAGAGCATGAACGTGAAGAATGATGTGTGATGTTTAAGTGGCCCAATAATTATGGCGAAGGCCAGACATTGGGGTGGAGGGATGCAACGAGAGAGTGCTCCAATGTGCTCCGGCTGCTATTGGTGTTTGTTCTAGAGCTGCTCCACGGCAGGATTGAGAAAGAGGAGAAAGATAAATCAAAGATGGAAAAGAACAAGGGTGCTTTGAGATTGGTATTGCCAAGTGTCAACAGCAGAACAGGGTCTAGCAATGGGGAGTGTACGACCCAGGTCGTATAGGATTAATTTCTGAGGTTGCGTGCCTCATGTAACGGGGGGTGGGGGTTATTTTTTTGGTTGTGAAACAGAAACTAGAGGCCTGGGTATTGCTACCTCTTGAGAATCCGTTGGTTTTCCCTTGAAGAGGAAGGGTGATGCAGCAAAGTAGCGTAAGTATTTCCCTCAGTTTTTGAGAACCAAGGTAACAATCCAGTAGGAGACTAGACGCAAATCCCTCATACCTGCACAAACAAATAAGAACCTTGCAACCAACGCGATAAAGGGGTTGTCAATCCCTTCACGGCCACTTGCAAAAGTGAGATCTGATAGAGATAATAAGATAAATATTTTTGGTATTTTTACGGTATAGATTGGAAAGTAAAGATTGCAAAATAAAATAGATTGGAAACTTATATGATGGAAGATAGACCCAGGGGCCATAGGTTTTACTAGTGGCTTCTCTCAAGATAGCATATTTTACGGTGGGTGAGCAAATTACCGTCGAGCAATTGATAGAAAAGCGCATAGTTATGAGAATATCTAGGCATGATCATGTATATAGGCATCACGTCCATGACAAGTAGATGGAAACAATTCTGCATCTACTACTATTAGTCCACACATCGACCGCTATCCAGCATGCATCTAGAGTATTAAGTTCATAAGAACAGAGTAACGCATTAAGCAAGATGACATGATGTAGAGGGATAAACTCAAGCAATATGATATAAACCCCATCTTTTTATCCTCGATGGCAACAATACAATACATGTCGGTTCCCTTTCTATCACTGGGATCGAGCACCGCAAGATTGAACCCAAAGCTAAGCACTTCTCCCATTGCAAGAAAGATCAATCTAGTAGGCCAAACCAAACTGATAATTCGAAGAGACTTGCAAAGATATCAAATCATACATATAAGAATTCAGAGAAGAATCAAATATTGTTCATAGATAATCTTGATCATAAACCCACAATTCATCGGATCTCGACAAACACACCGCAAAAAGTATTACATCGAATAGATCTCCAAGAGGATCGAGGAGAACTTGGTATTGAGAATCAAAGAGAGAGAAGAAGCCATCTAGCTAATAACTATGGACCCGAAGGTCTGTGGTAAACTACTCACACATCATCGGAGAGGCTATGGTGTTGATGTAGAAGCCCTCCGTGATCGATTCCCCCTCCGGCGGAGCGCCGGGAAAGGCCCCAAGATGGGATCTCACGAGTACAGAAGGTTGCAGCGGTGGAAAAAGTGTTTCGTGGTGCTCCTGGATGTTTTCAGGGTATAAGAGTATATATAGGCGAAGGAAGTAGGTCGGTGGAGCCACGAGGGGCCCACGAGAGTGGGGGTGCGCCTACCCCCCTGGGCGCGCCCTCCTACCTCGTGGCCGCCTCGTTGCTTCCTTGACGTCCACTCCAGGTCTCCTAGATTGTGTTTGTTCCAAAAACGATTCTCCCGAAGGTTTTATTCCGTTTGGACTCCGTTTGATATTCCTTTTCTGCGAAACACTAAAATAGGCAAAAAAAACAGCAATTTGCATTGGGCCTCCGGTTAGTAGGTTAGTCCCAAAAATAATATAAAAGTGCATAATGAAGCCCATTAAACATCCAAAACAGATAATATAATAGCATGGAATAATCAAAAATTATAGATACGTTGGAGACGTATCAAGCATCCCCAAGCTTAATTCCTGCTCGTCCTCGAGTAGGTAAATGAAAAAAAACAGAATTTTTGATGTGGAATGCTACCTAGCATAATTCTCAATGTAATTTTCTTTATTGTGGCATGAATGTTCAGATCCGAAAGATTCAAAACAAAAGTTTAATATTGACATAAAAATAATAATACTTCAAGCATACTAACAAAGCAATCATGTCTTCTCAAAATAACATGGCCAAAGAAAGTTATCCCTACAAAATCATATAGTCTGGCTATGCTCTATCTTCATCACACAAAATATTTAAATCATGCACAACCCCGGTTTCAGCCAAGCACTTGTTTCATACTTTAGTATTCTCAAACCTTTTCAACTTTCACGCAATACATGAGCGTGAGCCATGGACATAGCACTATAGCTGGAATAGAATATGGTGGTTGTGGAGAAGACAAAAAGGAGAAGATAGTCTCACATCAACTAGGCGTATCAACGGGTTATGGAGATGCCCATCAATAGATATCAATGTGACTGAGTAGGGATTGCCATGCAACGGATTCACTAGAGCTATAAGTGTATGAAAGCTCAACAAAATAAACTAAGTGGGTGTGCATCCAACTTGCTTGCTCACGAAGACCTAGGGCAATTTGAGGAAGCCCATCATTGGAATATACAAGCCAAGTTCTATAATGAAAAATTCCCACTAGTATATGAAAGTGACAAAATAAGAGACTCTCTATCATGAAAATCATGGTGCTACTTTGAAGCACAAGTGTGGTAAAAGGATAGTAACATTGTCCCTTCTCTCTTTTTCTCTCATTTTTTTATTTGGGCCTTTCTTTCTCTTTTTTTATGGCCTCTTTTCTTTATTTTTTTAATTTTTTTAGTCCGGAGTCTCATCCCGACTTGTGGGGGAATCATAGTCTCCATCATCCTTTCCTCACTTGGGACAATGCTCTAATACTGATGAAATCACACTTCTATTTACTTACAACTCAAGAATTACAACTCGATACTTAGAAAAAATATGACTCCATGTGTATGCCTCCGGCAGTGTACCGGGATATGCAATGAATCAAGAGTGACATGTATGAAAGAATTATGAATGATGGCTTTGCCACAAATACGATGTCAACTACATGATCATGCAAAGCAATATGACAATGATGGAGCGTGTCATAATAAACAGAACGGTGGAAAGTTGCATGGTAATATATCTCAGAATGGCTATGGAAAGGCCATAATAGGTAGGTATGGTGGCTGTTTTGAGGAAGGTATATGGTGGGTGTATGATACCGGCGAAAGGTGCACGGTATTAGAGAGGCTAGCAATGGTGGAAGGGTGAGAGTGCGTATAATCCATGGACTCAACACTAGTCATAAAGAACTCACATACTTATTGCAAAAATCTACAAGTCATCAAAACAAAGTACTACACACATGCTCCTAGGGGAAGGGTTGGTAGGAGTTAACCATCGCGCGATCCCGACCTCCAGACATAAGGAAGACAATCTGTCGGTGTACAAAAGTAGGGGCTCTCCTTTTTTACCCCTTTACTTGTGCACGGGCAGTTAGAGCCGCGCGCCACGGCCACACTTAGCAGGGCAGAGAAGGGAAGCAGGAGAGAAGCCGAAGCACAAGACAAACAAAACAATGCCAAGATCAGAGACACAAAGAACAGAAGGACGAAGCAGGTTCCCCCGGCAAGGCCCTTGCCGGGGCGACCTCTGCGGCCCCAGCAAGAACCTTGCCGGGGCAGCTCGCCCAACACCAGCGGAGTGCGCCACCCTTGAGCCCATGGCTTCCAACATAGTCAACCACGTTGGGACAAGGGCTCGGGAGGCACCTCCTTGGTGGCATGCAGATCTTTGTCAAGATCATAGATACACAAAGTCAGATGAGGACCAGAAGACGACGACCCTCGGCAAGATCCTTGCCGAGGAGAGCCACAAGACCCCCGGCAAGATCCTTGCCGGGGACGACTACGACGCCGCGGCAAGGCCCTTGCCGGGGCCCCGGCAAGACCCCCGCCAAGGACGTGGATGGGGGCGCAGCCAGGCCCGCATTTGCCAAGACTCCACCACCGTTTCTATGCAGCTGCCAGCCCAGCCAGCTGGGCAAGCGCCTGCGTGGTGACGAGCGGCTTCCAAGCCAACTCAGCAAGAACCTCCGTGGTGGCATGCAGATCTTCGTGAAGACCCTACCACCGCGCCACCTTAGCTGCATGCCTGCCTACATGGCGCCACATGCATTGCTGGCCTGGGTGCGTGTCAAAGCAAGGCGAGGCGGCGACAGACGGGACGGGCCTCATTCTCGTCCCCGATAAAACTAAGGGACACCTAAGCGATGCATTAAATGCATCTTGTCCTGTAATACGGGCGATAAGCTCGCAGTACTGTAGGCCTTTCCCCCTCCTGTGTGCCACTGTGGCAGCCCCTTTCGACTATAAAAGGAGGCCCGTGGCATACAGGAGAAGGATTCGGCTCTTTTGGACTATGCAGCCACCATAGCTAGTTCGAGAGCTCAAGAACTCTCTCAAATACACACCGAAGCAGGACTAGGGTATTATGCATCCTCGCGGCCCGAACCTGGGTAATCGAACCGTGTTCTGACTCCTAAACCTGCTCTTCTCACAACCTCGCGCCCCGCCAACCGTGGTAGGGATTCCTGTGATCCCATAGGTGTCATTTCCCCGACATCTTTGGCGCGCCAGGTAGGGGGTGCAGTTGAAAGAATCTGGTTTAGCAGCTAGTTTAGCGGTTCTTCGTCGCCATGTTTTCCAAGGAAGAAGACAACCAAGCGGGCGACGTCGTCTGCAAAAGCAAAGGGCGCCCGCGCGGCGACAGGAAAGCAAAGTCATGCCGAACTTTAAATATTTCCTTTTTATATAAGGTTATTCCCCTCGGAAATTTTGTTCTTTGTATGGAAAACCTGCACGCAATGGAGCCTTCCCGCTATTGGCAACGCCCTTGCTCTGTTTCGAGTCCTCTCAACAGCTTAAGCTGCTGCGCCGAGAACGGCAGGGTAGCCTTCCGCAGTTGGCAAGGCTCTCGATTCTGACTCGAGTCAAGCTCGACAGTTCGAGCAGCCGCATTGAGAACGGTAAGGTGGTTTGCCTGGCAGCAAGCACACCCGGCAATCTATCGAGGATCGGTTCTCGAGGCACCGCATCTTGGGTATACGCGCCAACAAGCCTACCCGATTAACGTAGGGTGCATATACAAAGGAGGGGTTGAACAGGAAAATAACATGCATCGTCTCAAAAGTACTGCAGAGTTATGTTACATCAATTGTTGCTGCGGTTCTAACTAAAGATAGAAGGGATAATTAGATTTATGCCCCTAGTTGTGTCCCACTCGTCTGTTTTACCCCTAATTCCCAAAAGTCACCGGTTCTGTCCAAGTCACTTTGATCCTCTTATGCTTTTGCCCTTTGACCGTTTGACCGTCTCAGTTTGAAAACTTCATAACTAATTCATACAAAATTAAAAAAATGCAAATAAGATACCAAAATGTTCAGAAAAACATCACCTATATGTCAGTGTCATTTGCATTCATGAAAAAAGTGTTGGAAAGTGCACATCCGAGTTTTAGCTCTTTTGATACCACCATGAATAGTAAACACTAAAAACATTCAAAAAATTCAAAAAAATATGGTGGCAAAGAACGACAAGTGTTCTAAGTGCTTGCCAAGTTTCATTAGGGAACGACATTCGTGGAAGTCGTGGGAAAAAATAATCTATTTTGGAGTGCTGATTGTTTTTTTGCCGCGGCACCCACGAATGTTATTCCCTAATGAAACTTTGCAGGCACTTAAAACATTTGTCATTCTTTGCCGCCAAATTATTTTTGAATTTTTTAGAACTTTTTTAGATTTTACTATTCATGGTGGTACCATAAGAGCTAAAACTCGGATGGGCACTTTCCAACACTTTTTTCATGAATGCAAATGACACTGACTTATAGGTGATGTTTTTCTGAACATTTTGGTATCTTATTTGCATTTTTCTGATTTAGTATGAATTAGTTATGAAGTTTTCAAACTGACGGTCAAACGGGCAAAGGGCAAAAGCATAAGAGGAGTAAAGTGGTTTGGACAGAACCGGTGACTTTTGGGAATTAGGGGTAAAACAGACGAGTGGGACACAACTAGGGGCATAAATCTAATTATCCCAAGATAGAAATTGTCTTGGTCATGAACCTGCAGCGATGATACGAAACGGAATGAATCCCGGCGCTGGCCCTCCACCCTCTGGATTCCATCAATGTGACTGACGATGGGCTTGATACGCTCCTTGAGCACCGCGAGGTCAGCATCCTCCGGCAAGCTCTCCAGCGCGGCGTCGAAGTCGAGGTCGGGGTTCCAGTGCACCAGCTTGGTGAGGACCTTGGTCATGGCGCCCTGGC
The DNA here is from genome assembly GCF_018294505.1 of Triticum aestivum. Classification (NCBI taxonomy): domain Eukaryota; kingdom Viridiplantae; phylum Streptophyta; class Magnoliopsida; order Poales; family Poaceae; genus Triticum; species Triticum aestivum. Next base: position 518,364,714 of record NC_057802.1, read on the forward strand.
AAAGCCGCCGGGCCTCATCCGCCAGTGAGGCCGCCCTGCTGGAGTGAAGATGCCCCAGGGCTCCAAGAACGCCCTCGAAGAATAGGGTCAACCTGGCGTTGGAAGTCATGCTGCGATCCGGGGCGTACCTCACATTTGGCACGCCCATGGTAGCCAGCTGCGTGGTGATCCTGCCGGCGACGTCCTCGAGGCGGCTGATCCAGCGATTCTTGCCCTCCATGAAATCTTTGTGGTTGGCGGTTTCGTTCCTCCGCTGCAGCTTCTCGGCCTCTAGATCCTTGGCCAGGGTCTCCTCCCGAGCCTTGGCCTCTGAAAACATCCCCTCAAGGCCCTCCAGCTTCAGCTTCAGGTCCTTGATGGATTCGTTGGCCTTGGAGAGCTGCTCGGCCTTGCCAACGAAAGCACCCTACACCTCCATCAGAGCACCGTTAAGCGTGTTCTTCTCCTTCGCCAGATTCTGGGCCTGCTCCTTTAGCTCGTCCCGCTCGACCTCCAGCTCCTTCACCTTGCCGGCGTGAACCAGAGCCTGGGCATTGAGTGCCTCCTTATGCCTCTGCTCCAGCTCTTGGGTCCGCTGCGCGACGAGCTTCTCCACCTCCTCATCCTTGCCGCGGAGCGTTGCGGCAAGCTTCTCCTCACGTGCGGCAAGGTCCTCCTCCTGGGAGTTCAGCACGGCCTAGTGCTGGGTTCGAGCGGCCTCGGCCGCGGCAGCCCGGTTCTCTACCGTCTCCTGGGCCTTCTCGACGTTGGCTCGCTTCATGGTGAGCTCCACCTCGCGTTTGGCCAGCTCATCCTGGGCGGCCTTCAGCTCCTCGGAGGCCTAGCGGAATCAATCCTGCGTCTCGGCGACACGCTTCTGGAGGTCCGCCTCCGCCTTCTCCGCCACTGCCATCCTGGACTTAGCCTTGTCCAGGCGGGTGCGGTGGAGCGCCTGGAGCTTCCGGAAGCTGGCGCCCATAGCCTGGAGGAGCCGTTCTTCCTGGGATCCGTCGCCACCGGCGCTCGGCTTGTCAACGACCTCGAGCCCGGCAGCGGCAAGCACCACCTCATCGAACACCTCTCCCTCAATGGGCGCCCTAGTGCTCGACGTCCCAGGGAGGTGGACGAACAGGTCGTCACTCACCTTCGGATACCTGCCGGGGCCTGAGGCAGTGGAGGAGGAAGGTTGCTCGTCAACCACCTCCTCCTCGGCGGCGGCCCCGCCGGCTTCCCCGGCAAACCCCTTGTCGGCCTCCTCGGCAGCAGCTTTGTCGGGCTCTCCGGCAGACCCCTTGGCGGCGTCCTCGGCAGCATCCTTGGCGGCCTCCTCGGTGGCAATCTTTTTGGCCTCCCCGCGGCCTCCTTGGCGACATCCGCGATGACGGTGTCTACGTCCTCCTTGTCCGTTGAGGGAGGATCTGGATATCAAGGAGGTGATAAGGCCAGGCCAAGAAAAAGTTTTAGAAAGAAGAACAAAAAAGAGAGAGACAGGAGGCGAATCACTCAACCGTGCCAGGCTGGGAAGAAGTAGCCCCTTCCCCGCCAACATCTGGCGCCGAGGTGGAGCCGCCGGCCTCCAGGTTCACCTCCCCCTCCTCCATGTGCATGGGTTCGGTTCTTGGTGCCCTTGCCGGGGACGCCCCTCGGGGCGGCGTGGTCGACGGGGGCGGCACGTTGGGGGTGGCCCTCGGTGGCTCCTGCTGCTGCTGTCCTCCTCCTGCGATCTCGACAGGGTCAGCACCAATGAATCATACACCCAACACGCGTCAACGAGGGGTAAGTGGCGAGCTTACGCTGGGGGCTGCTGTCCGGGCTGCTCAACACCACCAGTGGTGTGCCAGAAGTGCCTGCCGGGGGCTGGCCACTTGCCGAAGCCCTGGCCCTCTTCACCCTCTGGGCCAGCGTCTCCACGTCCCTGCGAAGATGAGAACAAGTCAAGATAAGCGACACGGTCTGAGGAGATGGAGATGGTGAAAAAGAACAAGATACTTACTTGTCCTCCACCTCCTCCTCTGTTGCCTTCCTCTTCCTCCTTGGGCTGAGGGACCCAAAGTCAAAGACGATCTCCGCATCAACATCCGTCGGAGGAGGGGAAGAAGGTGGAGTCTGGACACGCTTGGATGAAGAAGAAGCAGTTGCCTTCTTCTTCGCCACCGCGGCCTTCACCAGCTTCTTCGCCGCCGCGGCCCTTGTCTGACGCACGGACTCCTCCGGGGTCGGCTGTGGCCGCAAGCCCTGCCAGGCCGGACCGGCTCGCCGGAGCTGGCCCACCGCAAGACTCGCCCTCTCCCCGTGGCCGGAGGATCGGTAGCCTCGGCCTCCTCCTCCGGTGACTCGTCGGCCACATCTTCGATGAGAGGAGCCCCAGTGCTGGCGCCGCTGGTCGCCCCAGCGGACTCCGCCCACTGGGCGAGCTCTTTCTCCTCCGCGGCCGCCGCAGCCTTGTCCTCCACACCACCGGCGCTGCCATCCTCCTCGGCGAGCTTCGCCTCCGCCGCCCTGACAGCAATATAGTCCAGCTCTGCTTGGGTGGTGTCCCGGATGAGTCGCGGCTCCGCAACAACATATCCCTCGTGCAAGGTGTCAAAGAACTCCTGCACCTGATCCTCCTCCGGCTCGACCCAACTTGGGTCCAGTCCGTGCGCGTTGAAGTCCGGCATCATGGCGATGATGTCGCTCCGGCGCGAGTTATTGCTCAGCGGGACCACCCCCACCGGCAACCCAAACAAAGGCCCCTTGGCGACCTTGCCAGCCTTCGCAGCCTTGCCGGACCGCTCGACCTTGCCATGGCGGTCCACGTCAAGCTGGAAGAGCCGCTGTTAGAAGTGAGCGTGCCCCATCATCGTGAAGTTATTATCCAGGCCAGGGCGAAGCTGCATTATGTCAGCCGCATTCGTGAAAAGCCAGGCTGGCCTCCTCTTGTTATGCAGCGGAGCGATCCGGCGACGAAGAAAGTCGGCTCCGATCATCTCGAGGGTGAGCCCGGCCGCGGTAAGACGAAGAATCCTGGTGGTGGCGACCGTGAGCTTCTTGTCGTTGACATCGACATCGCTCCAGTCATCTCTACGGACCGGCGGCGCGTCACGAACCCGGCAAAAATCTAGCGGGTCCTTCTCCTCAATCCAGCACCACCGGCTCCGCCACTCATCCCACCTCTCCTTCTGGGCGCCCTTCGGATATGCCTTCTTCTCCTGGGTCCTTGGGATCCAGGCGATGCAACCAGAGATGGCGCCTCCCTTCTGGATTCGAGGGAAGAAATAGTGGCGGAAGAGCGCCGTGTTGGGATGCACTCCGGCGAACCCTTCGCAGAGATGGGCGAAAAGGGCCATGCACGCCACGGCATTTGGAGTAAAATCCAAAAGACAGAAGCCATAGGTATGCATGACATCACTGAAGAAATCTGAGAAAGGGGGGCAGAGGCCGCAAGAAAAGTAGTCAACAAAAAATGGGTACCGATTCGGGGTGGTCTCGGCGCAATTGGCGGGGATGACACGTGTGGCTGGATGCCCCGTCGTCTCTCCCCCTGTCTTGCACCCCCATAGGGGCTTGAAGCACTCCCAGAGTTCGAACACGTCGACTGTCGGGGGGAAGTAGGCGAGCTGCGTCCGCCGCGCCGCCAACTCACTCTCCGGCGGCTCCGTCGCCCCGGCGTCTTTGGCCACTCCCTTGCCCTTGGTGGATTTGGGGGCCATGGTGGCTGCGAGAGGCGAGGGGCGGAGGACAGCGAAAACGCAGCGGCGGCGAGCAAGGGCGAAAAGCTCGAAAAGGAAGACGAAGGGGAGCAGCGGCTCTGAGATTGGAGAAGACGCAGGAGGGGGATAAAGCGAGCAGCGCGCCCGCAGTTATTCCTTTTTACGGGGAAGGCGTGGGCCGCCTCCTTTCCCATTAACCACGACATGACGCATGCGTGCGGAGACCGCCCCGCGCATGACCCCCACGTCACGCACGACCCCCCCCCCCCCATGTCGCGCGTTCAACGCGGGTCGTGGGGAAGCGCAGCGGACGAAACAGTTACCATGGTAAAAATCCGCCCCGCCTGCCCGTGCACCATTCTAGGACTAGCCCAACAACGCGTTGCGCTTATGTGTGGCCCAGGCCCGGGGGCTCCTGTCGGAGTACAAAAGTAGGGGCTCTCCTTTTTTTACCCCTTTACTTGTGCACGGGCAGTCAGAGCCGCGCGCCACGGCCACACTTAGCAGGGCAGAGAAGGGAAGCAGGAGAGAAGCCGAAGCACAAGACCAACAAAACAACGCCAAGATCAGAGACACAAAGAACAGAAGGACGAAGCAGGTTCCCCCGGCAAGGCCCTTGCCGGGGCGACCTCTGCGGCCCCAGCAAGAACCTTGCCGGGGCAGCTCACCCAACACCAGCGGAGTGCGCCACCCTTGAGCCCACGGCTTCCAACGTAGTCAACCACGTTGGGACAAGGGCTCGGGAGGTACCTCCTTGGTGGCATGAAGATCTTTGTCAAGATCATAGATACACAAAGTCAGATGAGGACCAGAAGATGATGACCCTCGGCAAGATCCTTGCCGAGGAGAGCCACAAGACCCCCGACAAGATCCTTGCCAGGGACGACTACGACGCCGCGGCAAGGCCCTTGCCGGGGCCCCGGCAAGACCCCCGCCGAGGACGTGGATGGGGCCGCAGCCAGGCCCTCATCTGCCAAGACTCCACCACCGTTTCCATGCAGCTACCCGCCCAGCCAGCTGGGCAAGCGCCTGCGTGGCGACGAGCGGCTTCCGAGCCAACTCAGCAAGCACCTGGGTGGTGGCATGCAGATCTTCATGAAGACCCTACCACTGCGCCACCTCAGCTGCCTGCCTGCCTACATGGCGCCACATGCATCGCTGGCCTGGGCGCGTGTCGAAGCAAGGCGAGGCGGCGACGTACGGGACGGGCCTCGTTCCCGTCCTCGATAAAACTAAGGGACACCTAAGCGATGCATTAAATGCATCTTGTCCTGTAATACGGGCGATAAGCTCGCAGTACTGTAGGCCTTTCCACCTCCTGTATGCCATTGTGGCAGCCCCTTTCGACTATAAAAGGAGGCCCGTGGCATACAGGAGAAGGATTCGGCTCTTTTGGACTACGCAGCCATCATAGCTAGTTCGAGAGCTCAAGAACTCTCTCAAATACACACCAAAGCAGGACTAGGGTATTACGCATCCTCGCGGCCTGACCCTGGGTAAACGAACCGTGTTCTGACTCCTAAACCTGTTCTTCTCAAAACCTCGTGCTCCCATAGGTGTCGTTTCCCCAACACAATCAATAAATAAATCATGCTCCGACTTCATCACATAACGGTTCACCATACGTGCATGCTACGGGAATCACAAACTTCAACACAAGTATTTCTCAAATTCACAACTACTCAACTAGCATGACTCTAATATCACCATCTTCATATCTCAAAACAATCATAAAGAATCAAACTTCTCATAGTATTCAATGCATTTTATATGATAGTTTTTATTATACCTATCTTGGATGCTCATCACTTTAGGACTAAAATTTTAACCAAAGCAAATTACCATGCTGTTCTAAAAGACTCTAAAAATAATATAAGTGAAGCATGAGAGATCAATAATTTCTATAAAATAAAACCACCACCGTGCTCTAAAAAGATATAAGTGAAGCACTAGAGCAAAATTATCTAGCTCAAAAGATATAGGTGAAGCACATAGAGTATTCTAATTAATTCCGATTCATGTGTGTCGCTCCCAAAAGGTGTGTACAGCAAGGATGATTGTGGTAAACTAAAAATCAAAGACTCAAATCATACAAGACGCTCCAAGCAAAACACATATCATGTGGTCAATAAAAATATAGCCTCAAGTAGAGTTACCCATAGACGAAGACGAAAGAGGGGATGCCTTCCGGGGCATCCCCAAGCTTAGGCTTTTGGTTGTCCTTGAATTTTACCTTGGGGTGCCTTGGGCATACCCAAGCTTAGGCTCTTGCCACTCCTTATTCCAAAATCCATCAAATCTTTACCCAAAAACTTGAAAACTTCACAACACAAAACTCAACAGAAAATCTCATGAGCTCCGTTAGTATAAGAAAACAAACCACCACCTTAAGGTACTGTAATGAACTCATTCTTTATTTATATTGGTGCTAAACCTACTGTATTCCAACTTCTCTATGGTTCATACCCCCCGATACCAGCCATAGATTCATCAAAATAAGCAAACAACACAAGAAAAACAGAATCTGTCAAAAACAGAACAGTCGGTAGCAATCTGTAACTTCCGAATACTTCTGGAACTCCAAACATTCTACCAAATTAGGAAGTCCTAAGAATTTTTTTTATTAATATTCTGAAAAAGAATCAACTAAAAATCACGTTTTTGTGATTTATGAAAACTAATCTCATGCGCGCAAAAGTTTCTGTTTTTCAGCAAGATCAAATTAACTATCACCGTAGGTTATCCTAAAGGTTTTACTTGGCACAAAGACAAATTAAAACACAAAACCACATCTAACCAGAGGCTAGATGAATTATTTATTACTAAACAGTAACAAAAAGCAAGGAACAAAAATAAAATTGGGTTGCCTCCCAACAAGCGCTATCGTTTAACGCCCCTAGCTAGGCATAAAAACAAGAATAGATCTAGATATTATCATCTTTGGTATGCAATCCATAGGTGGCTCTCATAATAGATTCATAAGGTAATTTAATTTTCTTCCTAGGAAAGTGTTCCATGCCTTTCCTTAACGGAAATTTGAATCTAATATTTCCTTCTTTCATGTCAATAATTGCACCAATCGTTCTAAGGAAAGGTCTACCAAGAATAATAGGACATGAAGGATTGCAATCTATATGAAGAACAATGAAATCTACAGGCACATAATTCCTATTTTCAATAATAAGAACATCATTAATCCTTCCCATAGGTTTCTTAACAGTGGAATCCGCAAGGTGCAAATTTAAAGAACAATCATCAAATTCATGGAAACCTAGCATGTCACACAAAGTTTTAGGAATCGTGGAAACACTAGCACCCAAATCACACAAGGCATAGCATTCATGATATTTAATCTTAATCTTAATAGTAGGTTCCCACTCATCATAAAGCTTTCTAGGAATAGAAACTTCTAATTCAAGTTTTTCTTCATAAGATTGCATCAAAGCATCAACGATATGTTTGGTAAAAGCCTTATTTTGACTATAAGCATGAGGAGAATTTAGCACAGATTGCAACAAGGAAATAGAATCTATCAAAGAGCAATTATCATAATTAAATTCCTTGAAATCCAAAATAGTGGGTTCATTGCTATGTAAAGTTTTTACCTCTTCAATCCCACTTTTACCAATTTTTGCATCAAGATCTAAAAACTCTGAATCATTGGGACGCCTTTTAACTAAAGTTGACTCATCTCCAGTCTCGTATTTATCAAGATTCATATTGGAAAACAAAGATTTAATAGGAGAAAAATCAATCACTTTTAGATCTTCATCCTTATTATCCTCTAGATCTTCCGGTTTAGCGGCCATCTTATTAACTAAGGTGGCTTGCTTATCCGAAATTTGGCCTACTAAATTTTCAAGATGAGCAAACTGAGATTTCAAACCATAAAATTCCTTAGACATATCATCAAGCTCTTTATTCATGTACTCCATAAAACTTTTCTGTTCTTTAAGCTCATTTCTGAAGAAATTATTATGCTCAAATTGCAGAGACACAAAGCTTCTAACGTTGTTTTCAATTTCTACCAACCTTCTAAGGTGAAGATCAACGCTTTTAGGCAAGGCCATCAGGGCAAACAGGCACAAAAGAGGCAAGCGAAGAGAGACGAACGAAAAAGGGTGAATAAAACGGCAAGGGTGAAGTGGGGGAGAGGAAAACAAGAGGCAAATGGCAAATAATGTAATGCGAGGGATAAGAGTTTGTGATGGGTACTTGGTATGTCTTGACTTGTGCGTAGATCTCCCCGGCAACGTCGCCAGAAATCCTTCTTGCTACCTCTTGAGCATGCGTTGGTTTTCCCTTGAAGAGGAAGGGCGATGCAGCAAAGTAGCGTAAGTATTTCCCTCAGTTTTTGAGAACCAAGGTATCAATCCAGTAGGAGACTACACGCAAATCCCTCGTACCTGCACAAACAAATAAGAACCTTGCAACCAACGTGATAAAGGGGTTGTCAATCCCTTCACGGCCACTTGCAAAAGTGAGATCTGATAGAGATAATAAGATAAATAATTTTGGTATTTTTATGGTATAGATTGGAAAGTAAAGATTGCAAAATAAAATAGATTGGAAACTTATATGATGGAAGATAGACCCGGGGGCCATAGGTTTCACTAGTGTCTTCTCTCAAGATAGCATATTTTACGGTGGGTGAGCAAATTACTGCCGAGAAATTGATAGAAAAGAGCATAGTTATGAGAATATCTAGGCATGATCATGTATATAGTTATCACGTCCGTGACAAGTAGATGGAAACGATTCTGCATCTACTACTATTACTCCACACATCGACCGCTATCCAGCATGCATCTAGAGTATTAAGTTCATAAGAACAGAGTAACGCATTAAGCAAGATGACATGATGTAGAGGGATAAACTCAAGCAATATGATATAAACCCCATCTTTTTATCCTCGATGGCAACAATACAATACGTGTCAGTTCCCTTTCTTTCACTGGGATCGAGCACCGCAAGATTGAACCCAAAGCTAAGCACTTCTCCCATTGCAAGAAAGATCAATCTAGTAGGCCAAACCAAACTGATAATTCAAAGAGACTTGCAAAGATATCAAATCATACATATAAGAATTCAGAGAAGAATCAAATATTGTTCATAGATGATCTTGATCATAAACCCACAATTCATCGGATCTCGACAAACACACCGCAAAAAGTATTACATCGAATAGATCTCCAAGAGGATCGAGGAGAACTTGGTATTGAGAATCAAAGAGAGAGAAGAAGCCATCTAGCTAATAACTATGGACCCGAAGGTCTGTGGTAAACTACTCACACATCATCGGAGAGGCTATGGTGTTGATGTAGAAGCCCTCCGTGATCGATTCCCCCTCCGGCGGAGCACCAGAAAAGGCCCCAAGATGGGATCCCACGAGTACAGAAGGTTGCAGCGGTGGAGAAAGTGTTTCGTGGTGCTCCTGGATGTTTTCAGGGTATAAGAGTATATATAGGCGAAGGAAGTAGGTCAGTGGAGCCACGAGGGGCCCATGAGAGTGGGTGGCGCGCCTACCCCCCTGGGCGCGCCCTCCTACCTCGTGGCCGCCTCGTTGCTTCCTTGACGTCTACTCCAAGTCTCCTAGATTGTGTTTGTTCCAAAAACGATTCTCCCGAAGGTTTCATTCCGTTTGGACTCCGTTTGATATTCTTTTCTGTGAAACACTGAAATAGGCAAAAAACAGCAATTTGCACTGGGCCTCCGGTTAGTAGGTTAGTCCCAAAAATAATATAAAAGTGCATAATAAAGCCCATTAAACATCCAAAACAGATAATATAATAGCATGGAACAATCAAAAGTTATAGATATGTTGGAGACGTATGAGGTACCTTCTCTTGGCGACGGTATTTCGTGTGTGTCTGTGGAGAAGTTTTGGGAGTTACTTTGTGTTTTTGGCGAGAGATTGGAGACACTGTCTCTAATTTGCTGCTGATTCTTGGAGGATCATCCACGTACTTCTTATTCAAGTTGTGTGTTTCGTTTTTGTGGTGATTGCATATACAAGATCGCAAGCACCACACTGTTTCAAGTGACAGCATATCGTGAAAGATTGGAAAATTATTCGAGCCATCGATTATCTGTCGAAGCTCGCGTCAAGTGGTATTCAGAGCAAGGTTGATCATGGTACCATTTTTTCTTGCTATTTGATTCAATTGTTTGATAGATGATGAGCTCACAGCATAATAAATCTGATCATGAGGAGGGTAACGGACTTCTGGTAGATCTTCAGATAACTGATGATTTGTGTAGCCATCTAGGTTGAACGAGCGTTTGACTACCAGCAACCGACAGTGCATTGATAGTCTACAGGTGGTGACCAAGAGTCCTAATCGACTCAGTGCAACAGTTCAACGCCTTCAGGCAAGAGAGGTGGCACCCCGACAGTCCTGCTCACCATGATGACATTGTGACCACGACAATGATGATGATGGTTATTTTTTCGAGGACTCCGATGCTTGTGGAGGCTTACCTCACCGACCACTACATGAGGTTGAAGCTGACCGCCATGCTGGGCGGCGACACAACCATGGTGGCAATGCTGCTCAGGAGGATGATGGTTTAGGTCGAATCAAGATAACCATACCTGAATTCCTGGGACGTTGTTCTAACCCGAAGAAATATTTGGAGTGGGAAATGCACGTAAATCAGATTTTTGATGGTCACAACTACTCCGAAGAGAACAAGGTTCGTGTTGTGTTAATGGAATTTACAGAGTATGCTCTTTTATGGTGGGATAATAAAAATTGTACTCACGAGCGACCAGCAACATGGCTGACATGAAGCGAATCATGAGGGAATGTTTTGTGCTTGCTTACTACACTCACCATCTTCATAGTAGACTGCGTCGTCTAGTGCAAGGTACAAAATTAGTTGATGAATTCTACAAAGAGATGCGAGTTTTGATGATCCTTACAGCTATACAAGAGTCTGCAGAGACGGTCATGGTACGTTTATTTGAGGGGCTGGAAGAAAAGATCTGCGATCATGTTGATTTAATGCAATATAATGATATTCATGAGTTACTTCATCAAGCGGAGCATGTTGAACGTTGGGTATTAGAGAAGCAAGCTTCATAGACTCGTCCAACTTGCAACAGTGGGCCGGGCGACATTGTTCTTCTCCTATTGATGGTGGGTTTAGTGCTAAACCGGATCCTTCTTATAGGCTGGGAAGCATTGAACAGAGTAAACTGACGACTACGCCAAAGGAGGTTTCTCCGGTTTCATCTAGTGCGACATCATCTCATCATCGTAATATTATTTGCCATGGTGTGGAGGTGAACACATGAAGCATGAATGTTCCAATCAAAGAAGGGTTCTACTTGTTGATGCGAATATATTTCAGAATCTAAAGATGAGACGCCTAAGTTAGAGGATGAAACCAAAAGAGGTGATGATGATACTATACTATGTTATCCTCAATTTGATATGGGGAGTTTGCTAGCACATAAGGTCCAACGAGATGACAAGTTCATTGTTGAACTAGGACAACAGCGGAGGGACAGTGCTAGCAACATTATTAGCAAGGATGTGGTGCATAAATGATGTGGGCAAAGTGAAAGTAACACATAGGTGAAGATGCCTTTTTCTGTTGATGGCTATGTTGTTAAAGTGGAATGCGATGTTATGCCACTACATGTTTGTCACCTTATTTTGGGGCGTTCGTGGTAGCATGACGTTAACGCTCTTCATCATGGACGAACAAATAGGTACACTTTATGCATAGGGGTGTGTTCCATGCCATTCTTCTCAAATATGCAGATGATATAAGGTGTACCGTCGAAGTGTTTAAGAAAAAATTGCGAAGTATAGGTCGAAGCCTAGTACGGTTTCACTTTAGCAGAGGGGGAAAGATGTGGGCCCTGATGTAATATCTAATGGTGTTAAGAAAAATGCATTTGATCTCCATCATGTCTCTACTCCATATTTGATTCCTGCTAGGCGCAATCAAAGAGAAGATGGCATTGTTGGTTTCAGCAGCGTCAACGAGAGGATAGTGCCAAGCATATTGAGGTATAGAAATAGGAAGGTGCAAAGTAATTTGTTGGGAAAGTTCCTATTCACGTGGGTGCACGGGATGAAGTCAAACTGAAGTTCATAGCTAGATTTCGTTCGGTGTCTCGCCAAAGTCATTTTCTCATGCGAGGATCACATGAAGTCAAGTATTTCCTTCCTTCAATTACTTGTTACGTATCGACAAAGTACTACTCCCTTAGCTTCCAAAAATGTCTTACATTATAGGATGGAGTAGTAGTTTGTTTTTTTAGCTTTTTGTGATCAATTTGCCGGATTTTTAAATTGGTTAATTAGTCATTAGATAAAGGGGGAGAGAGTCCAAATATTTCTCTATTCTATGCCTGTTTGGTAACCAACTTAGTAGGAAACCGATTGGGCTTAGGTAGCGTATGTGTGCCTGCGTGCACCATAATAAAAGGAGGTTGCGCCTCATGTGACGGGGGATTATTTTTCCCAAACGATAAGTGCCTACCGTCAGGCAATTACGCCCCGGCCCGAACGCCTGAATCACCATCCGATTTACAGAGCCCGAATCTTGACATGAGATGGTGCCAGGTCATCCTCATTCGGGCAACAACCAAACCGAACGGACGAGAAAACCTCATCTTCGTCTCTGCTCATGCACCCGCACAGTGCTACTTGTGAGCTGCGTTAGATTTTCCCCGAAGAGGAGAGGAGATGCGGTACAGTAAAGATAAGTATTTCCCTCAGTGAGAACCATGGTTATCGAACCAATAGGACAATCATGCCTAGCCTCGTGAACAGCACCTGCACACACAAAAGTAAATACTTCCACCCAAAGCGGTCAAGAGGGTTGTCAATCCCCTTGAACTCGTTACTTGCAAGGATCAAATCTTGTAGTGATAGATAGATAAATTGCAAAACAAAATAAAAGGAAATAAATTGCAGCAAAGGAATTTTGTTTTTTATAATATGACAAAAGTAGACCCGGGGCCCATAGTTTTCACTAGAGGCTTCTCTCAAACACATAGCATACGATGGGTAAACAAATTACTGTTGGGCAATTGATAGAAAAGCGCATAGTTATAACGTATTCATGGGAATGATCATGTATATAGGCATCACGTCCGAGACAAGTAGACCGACTCCTGCCTGCATCTACTACTATTACTCCACCAATCGACCGCTATCCAGCATTCATCAATGGTATTAAGTTCATTAAAATAGAGTAACGCCTTAAGCAAGATGACATGATGTAGATAAAGTAAACCCGATCAATGTGAATAAACCCCGTCATTTTATTCTTAATGGCAACAATACAAAGTCAAACAGGCCAGCCCTTTTTAATGCGCTGCTTGACCCTGTTTTGAAAATGAGCTTTGCTCTTCTGGGCGCTGGGCGCATGTCTTCTCCCCTACTTTGTCACCGGGATATAGAGCACTGCAAGATTGAACCCAATACAAAGCACCTCTCCCACTGAAGACAAATAAATCTAGTTGGCAAAACCAAATGGATAGATCAGAGAGAAATGCAAAGCTATAACAATCATGCATAATAACATTCAAAAAAGACTCGATTACTTCTAATGAATATTCAGATCATAAACCCACTATTCATCGGATCCCAACAAACACACTACAAAAGAAAATTCATCGGATAGAACTCCAAGAACATCGAGGAGAACATTGTATTGAAGATAAAAGAGAGAAAAGAAGCCATCTAGCTACTAGCTATGGACCCATAGGTCTGTGGTAAACTACTCACGCATCATCGGAAGGCAACAAGGATGATGTAGAAGCCCCCCATGATCGATTCCCTGGTAGAGTACCAGAAAATGCCTCCAGATGGATCGCGGAAGAACATAAGCTTGCGGCGGCATAAAAAGTGTTGGGTGGCTCTTTGAGGGTTTCCCAATATTTGAGAATTTATAGAAGTGAATTAGGTTAGACGGAGCCTTGAGGGGCCAACAAGTCAACAGGGCGCGCCCCCCTGGGAACCTCGGATTGCCTTGCCATCTCCCCATACACCCTGTGGTCTCATCCCAAAGCTTCTAGGGTCTCTTATGTCCAGAAAAAATCTTCAAAAAGTTTTGTAGCGTTTGGACTCCATTTGGTACTAATTTTCTAGAAAACCAAAAACAAGCAGAAAGCAACAACTGGCACTGGGCACTAGGTTAATAGGTTAGTTCCCAAAAATGATATAAAATAGTATAAAAATGCATAAAAAGTATCCAAGATTGATAATATAATAGCATCGAACAATCAAAATCTATAGATACGCTGCAGACGTATCACACAACCACACCCTCTCTTGTTCCACTCACTTCTCTTCATCTTCCTGGGAGGCGAGAACCCTGTCCTATGGCCTCCGAGCTCCCGCACCTCCGACGACCGGTGAATGCCGACGAGCACAACCAGGTTTCTTCCCATCTGCCCCGTGCCACTCCTATTCTCTCCATTTTCTTTTATCCCCTCTCATCTGTCTCTTGCGTTGCGCAGATTTACGCCGTTGCCGTTTGTCCATCGCCGAACTCCGGCAATCCGTCCTCGTTCCTGACCTCTGGATACATCCGTTCCCGTCCTCCATAGCCCCGTCGAGCGCCGGGGTCTAATGACCCACAAGTTTAGCGGATCAATCGAAGTCCTTTTGGTAAGTAAGAGTGTTGAACCCAACGAGGAGCAGAAGGAAATGACAAGCAGTTTACAGCAAGGTAATGTTTGCAGGCACTAAAATTATCGGTAATAGGTAGTTTCATAGCAAGGTAATTTGTAATGAGCAACAAGTAACAATTGTAGCAAAGGTGCAGCAAGGTAGCCCAATCCTTTTTATAGCAAAGGACGGGCCAGAACGGTCTCTTATAATAAGCAAAGCGTTCTTGAGGACACACGGGAATTCCGTCTAGTCACTTTCATCATGTTTGTTTGATTTGCGTTCGCTACTTTGATAATTTGATATGTGGGTGGACCAGTGCTTGGGTGATGTTCTTACTTGAACAAGCCTCCCACTTATGATTACCCCCTCTCGCAAGCATCCGCAACTATGAAAGAAGAATTAAGATAAATCTAACCATAGCATGAAACATATAGATCCAAATCAGCCCCTTACGGAATAGCGCATAAACTAGGTTTAAGCTTCTGTCACTCTAGCAACCCATCATCTAATTACTACTCCACAATGCCTTCCCTTAGGCCCAAGTATGGTGAAGTGCCATTTAGTCGACATTCACATGACACCACTAAAGGAAGCAACAACATTCATATCAACACAACATCGAACGAATATCAAATTCACATGATTACTTATGACAAGACTTCTCCCATTTCCCCAAGAACAAAATTAACTACTCACAAATCATATACATGTTCAAGATCAGAGGGGTATTGAATAGCATCAAGGATTTGAACATATAATCTTCCAACAAATAAACCACTAGCATCAACTACAAGATGTAATCAACACTACTAGCAACCCACAGGTACCGATCTGAGGTTTTGAGACAAAGATTGAATACGAAAGATGAACTAGGGTTTGAGATGAGATGGTGTTGGTGAAGATGTTGATGAAGATTTGTCCTCCCACGATGAGAGGGTTGTTAGTGATGTCATGGTTTTGATTTCCCCCTCCCGGAGGGAAGTATCCCCGGTGGAATCGCTCTATCGGAGAGCAAAAGTGCTCCTGCCCGGGTTCCGCCTCGAGACGGCGGCACTTCATCTCAAAAGTCCCCCCCCTATTTTTCTAGGGCAAGTGGAATCATATAGGGGAAGATGGGCCTCGGAGGCTGGCGAGGGGCCCCTCGAGCCACCTGGGCGCGCCCAAGTGCCTCGTGGGCCTCCTCTGGTATTTCTTTTCTCTAATATTTTTTATATATTCCAAATAATTCTCCGTAAAATTTTAGCTCATTTGTTGTGCAGAATAGGTATCTCTGATTTAGCTTTTTCAGGTCCAGAATTCCAGCTATCGGCAATCTCCCTCTTCATGTCAATCTTGCAAAGTAAGAGACAAAAGGCATTAGAATTGCACCACAAAGTATTATATTGATCAAAAACATTATAAATAACAATAGGAAAACATGATGCAAAATGGGTGTATCAACTCCCCAAGCTTAGACCTCGCTTGTCCTCAAGCGAAAGCCAATATCGATAATCATGTCCACATGTTTAGAGAGAGAGAGGTGTCGATAAAAACAAAATACAGACATAGTAACATCATGATCAATATCATAGCAGAAATATATATTATCATAGAACTTCTCATGAGCAAGTAACAATTCATCACAACAACAAAGTATAAAGCATAAACTTTGTTGGAAACTAACAAACTATGTTCCCAGTCAACAAGGCAATTACAATTCATCATATTTTCAGGAAGGGTCTCACATAAGAGCTTTTGTATATCAAGTCTACATACTCAACTATCATTTAGTCTTCTATGATTGCTGACACTCACGACACAAAAGTTTCAGTCAGACACATAGGAAGATAGGGGCTTATAATGTCGCCTCCCAACTTGTTTACCTCAAGGGTAATGTCAACAATAATAATTCATGATGATCACTCATATCCAACTGTATATATATGCCTAGATCTTTCCCCACCACATGATGCTTGCAAAGAGAAAAATGAAAAAGGAAAAGGGGAGAACACTATTGACTCTTGCATGAAAAGTAAATACATAAAGGTAAAAGATAGGCCCTTCATAGAGGGAAGCAGAGGTTGTCATGCGCTTTTTATTTTTAGAAGCGCAAGCTCTTAATGTAAAGGAATGCCACTTTATATTGCCCCTTGTGATAGCAACCTTTATTATGCAGTCAATCGCTTTTATTTCTTTACCATCACAAGATCATACAAAGCTTATTTTCCTTATAATAAAAGATCATACATCTTTAGGAGCAATTTTTTATTGCTTTATGCACCGATCACAACTTACTTGAAGGATCTTATTCAATCCATAGGTAGAGAGAGTGGACTCTCATGACATGAAACCGGATTTAAGGGTTTTTGATGCACAAGTAGTATCTCTACTTGGTGCGGATTTTTTGGCTAGCAAAGATATTGAGCAAGCACCACATGTTGGAGGATCCATAACAATATAACTTCTATGTGAATATAAGGAAACATAACTCATTACGTTGTCTTCCTTGTCCAACGTCAAAAGTTTTACATTGAATATTTAATGGGGGCTCACAATCATAAAAGATGTCCAAGATAGTATATTTATATGTGAATCTTCTCTTCCCTTATTAATCTTTCATGAATTGCATCATTGACCAATACTACGTTTGTTAACTTCCAACAAATTTTACCACTTATACTTTTATTTATGTAAAGTCATTACTTTCCATGGGATTAGCATATGATCTTCTCATTATTTTCTTTGCTAAGATTGAAACATAAAAGTAAAGAAGCAAAACTCAACTACTCTTTATTATATAACTCTCAACTTGATTACATAGATAGATAGATCATGAAACTAGCACTTGGAAATAGATCATACTAAACTTTTATTCTACTAAATCACGAAATAGCTAAGGATCAAACTAAGATAGGTGAAGATAATAAAAGTGATGGTGATACGATAGGGGGAACCTCCCCAAAGCTTGGCACAATCCTAGGGTGGTGCCCATACCTGTGTACTCAAGTTTATTTGTTCGGTGATGGTGGTGACGATGAGGTGGTAGGTTTGTTCTCCATAATGCTCATGAGTGTCTCCCTCAAACTCTGAATTTCCCGAAGCACTTGACGAATTAGCTCAGTATTCTTTTCCACTTCGGCCATAATATGTTTATTCTCCGCCCCTGATGAGTTTGTTCCTGCATCACTTTCTCTTGGACGAGATATGCCCCAATTTGACGGTATGTGCATGTGAGGAGTATTTTTAACCCCATAATTGTGAACCATATTATGAAAATTGTTTCGATATAACCTGTGCAAGGGCCTCCTAGGGGAAGCCCTTCTTGTACCTCTTGATTCCCTTGGTCATTTCTCAATCTCATGGCCTGGTGAGGGTTTGGAGTAGTGGAGATGCTAGCCAACGTGCCCCTCTCCGAGGCCGGAGGGTGTACTTCAATCGAGTCTCCTCCATCTTTCTCCATGGTGACCTCCTCGGTTCCCTCTCTCCTTAGTTCCATCTGCAGCAACCAAGCATCGCCTTCCACGTTGTTGGAGGAAGAAGAAGGCATAATGCCTGGCTTGGGAAGTCTGGCAGAAAACAGCATGAAACAAAAACAGAGGAGATTTTGGTGATATGGTGGTCAAAACATCCAGGAGTATATGTAATGAATTTTTATCTTGCAAAACAAGTATTCCAGAAGAAAACGGATTCGGGAAGGCACACGAGTGGCCCACGAGCGACCAGGGCGCCCAGGTGCCTCGCGGGCAGCTCATGGGTCCCCTCGGCTATTTCTTATTTTGGTAATTTTTTCTAATATTCCAAAACGGACAGAAAATATTTTTACGGAATTTTTGGAGTCGGTTTACTTACCGTATCACATACCTATTCCTTTTCAGGGTTCTTGAGTGTTCTGGAAGGTCCCTCTTATGTGTTCCTCCGGTGTCATAGTTTGAACAATGTTAGTTTCAACATTAATAGGTGTACCCAAGATATAATGTTTAATTCTTTGTCAACCACTCTTGGATTAGTGCCTTTGGAGTTATTGATCTTGATAGCTTTACAACGATAAACTTCTTCGATGATATATGGTACTTCCCATTTAGAGAGAAGGTTTCCTGCAAAGAATCTGAAACAAGAGTTGTACAATAGAACATACTCACCCACTTTGAATTCCCGTTTTTTGAATTCTTTTATCATGCCATCTTTTAACTTTTTCTTTGAAAAACTTAGCATTTTCATATGCTTGGGTTCTCCACTCATCTAACGAGCTAATGTCAAATAACCTCTTCTCACCGGCAAGTTTGAAGTCATAGTTAAGTTCTTTAATTGCCCAATATGCTTCAAATTCTCACTTCATATGGCATTTCATTTCTCTGTAGTTTAGGCATAATTACACTTAGTTGGTCATAGGCTTCAGATTATGAACATGTTGGAGCATCTGTAAAATTTTGATCAGTTCATCAATGAGGTGATCCATAATATTTGGCCATTGGCGAGATTTTTTGGTCATGTTTGATGTCATTTTTAGTACTATGTCAACTAATAGTAAATGAGAATGAGTTGAACATTGCAAATTAAGATGTATTAGTTTTTCCATGGCAAATTAAGATGATTTTCCATGGCAAGTTTGTAGTTTTATTTCACACTCCAATTAACACTTTGCCATGACAACTTAAGATGTGTTGTTTTTCCATGGAAATTTAAGTTGTTTTGCCATGGCAAATTAAGATGATTTGCCATGGAAAGTTTGTAGTTTTATTTGACACTCCATTAACACTTTGCCATGACAACTTAATATGTGTTGTTTTTCATGGCAATTTAAGATGTTTTTGCCATGGCAAGTTTTAGTTTTATTTCAAACTCCAATTAACACTTTTCCATGACAAGTTTATGTGTTGTATTCCATGGAAATTTAAGATGTTTTGCTATCACAAATTAAGATGGTTTGCCGTGGCAAGTTTGTAGTTTTAATTCACACTCCAATTAACACTTTGCCATGACAACTTAATATGTGTTGTTCTTTAAGATGTTTTGCCATGGAAAGTTTGTAGTTTTATTTCATACTACAATTAACACTTTGCCATGACAACTTAATATGTGTTGTTTGCCATGTAAAGTCAAGATGTTTTGCCTTGTCAATTCAGATGATTTGCCATGGCAAGTTTGGATTTTTTTTTCAAACGCCAATTAACACTTGCCTTGGCAACATAACATGTGTTGCCATGACAAGTGTAGCTGTTTTCCCCACACATCATTCTTAAAGATTTTTTCTGACCATGGTAAATTAGCATTGTTAGCCATAGTAACACCCCAAACTCCATACACTATGCATGTAATGCTAGTAAATGATAACAAAGAAAGTTGCCAAAACAAATGTACGGAAATTTGATCTTCATATCATTTTTATCTTTCAACAACATGTCAAGTTTACTCCGTAGCATGGTAAAATTACTTTCATAGACATGGTAATTTTACTATTATTTCCATGACAAATTTCTACTTTTTATTTTGCCATGTCAAATTTACCTTCTTATTATCATGGCAAATTTACTTAATTGCCATGGGAAGTTTTTATTTCTTAATTTTTTGCAACAGCAAGTTTCAGGTACATTACCATGGCAAATTTACTTGTACATGCATGGCAATTTTACTTTCCATGTCCATTTAATTGCTCAATGTAATTTTTTTGCTTTTTCATGGGACCATGGTAAATTTTGCCATGGCAATTTGTACTTTTGAGTACATTTTTTAGCATCTTAAATGAACAAGAAACAATTGTTCTTATAGAACATATTTCACTTTTTTAAGAACATGTCAATTTTTTATGTTATAGCATGGTCATTTTTACTTTTAGTTGGCATGGCATTTTTCAATTCTATTGCCATGGAATTTTACTTTAATTTTTTGCTATGTCAATTTTTACCTTCTATATTTTTGACCATGGCAAATTATCTTTTAAAATTTCCATGGCAAATTAATTTTTCAATTGCCATGGCAAATTTCCTTTATCGCGCCATCACAATTTTAATTAATCATACATGGCAAAAAAACCTAACATTCATGGCAAATTTACTTGAAACATGGCATATTTTACCTTTTGTTGCCATGGCGAAGATACTTTACATTCACGGCAATTCTAGTTTAATTGTCATGACAAATTTACTTTTACGTACATGACAATTTTATATTTATCAATTTTACATTTTATTTTTTACCATCGCAAATTTTACCTTCTTCAATTTGCCATGGCAAATTTAACTTAATTGACATGGCAAATTTAACTTAATTACCATGGCGAACTAACTCTTAAATACATGACTGGCAATTTTATGCGAAAATGAATGGACTAATCACATGGCAATTTTTGTATGGATTTTTGTTTTCTCCAGGGTATGGCAAATATACTCTTTTTTGCGCATGGCAATGTCATGAAATTTGATCTACACTTTTGTGTCTCTATATTTTTGCCATCATGATTATTAACCACATGGCAAATCCTAAAGATGTGCCATGCATGATTTTTGGTCAAGGCCAAATTTTCTTTTAATTGCCATGGCAAAAATCTTCTTTCCGTAGTTTTTATATATTAATTTTTACTTTTTATTGCCATGGCAAAAATCTTCTTTTTGTAGTTTTGCTATATTAATTTTTACTTTTTATTGCCATGGCAATTTTTGCTTTGACATAGATGGCAAAATTTAGTTTGTGTAATGTTCATTCTATTCATGTGTATCTTTTTGCCATGACATTTCTAAAATATAATTATGTCGCCATGGAAATTCTTGAATTTTTTGGCATGACACAACATCAACTATTGATGATTTCTGCCATGGAAAATTTGTGCTCCACTTTGTTTTTTTCTCCCATGGCATTTTTGCCATGATTTGCCTGGCAATTTTAAATGCCTTTTTTTGCGCACCATGTATGTACATATGAAAATTGCCATGACTTTTTTCTTTTGGGTCATTGCAGCAAAAAATTTCTTTTCATCAATGGCAATTTTATGCTTTTAAAGACGGGGCTTGTTGAAGCACAGCAATAAACTGGGCTTTTGTTTGTCACAGCATAGAAAAAAAAAATTTGGGATTTTCATGTCTTTTTTGTTTTCACAGAAAAAGTCAAAGGCCTATACGGGCGATCCGTTCGAGGCATGGGGCTTCTCGTACCGAATGAGATCGTTCGGGTGGGGATAGTGATCATACCGAACAAGTCGTTCGGTCGATGCCTCCCTAGCCCGGACGTATAGCATTTATCGATGTCCTATTTTTTGGTTGTGAAACAGAAACTAGAGGCTGGGGTATCTTCCCTTGGCAACGGTATTTCGTATGTGTTTGTGGAGATGCTTTGGGATTTTGTGTGTGTTTTTGACAAGAGATTGGAGACGATGTCTCTAATTTACTACTGATTCTTGGATGATCGTCCACATACTTCCTATTCAAGGCGTGCATGTTGTTTTTGTGGTGATTGCATCTACAAGATCGCGAGCGCCACATCATTTCAAGTGACATCGTATCGTGAAAGATGGGAAAATTATTTGGGCCATCGATTCTCTGTCGAAGGTCGCATCGATGACCCACTAGAATCCCAAGGTATATCAAAGCCAATTTTAATTAACAATGATTTACAATTTAGCAATGAGCACAAAGCGACATATATCATATAATAATGAAGTCTAACTCTCATATGCATCGGCATGTCATAAAAGAATAATTCATGCACACATAATAAGGGTTGATACATAGCATAAGCAGTTTTTTGCAATTTTATCGCATTAGAAACATAGAGAGGTGGATGTGTGGTTTCTCTCTCATAATAATAATATTGCAAGTAGGAGCAGCAAGAACATGCATATTATGTCCATCAAAATTATCATGAGTAATGGTAAAATGCAACCCATCAATATAATCCTTAATGAGTGCAAACTTCTCCGATATAGTGTAGTTGTGAGAATTCAAAAGGATAATTAGACTATCATGTGTGTCGGTGTAATAGCAACAATTTCATGCTTAACATAAGAAACTATAGCATGCTCATCTCCATAAGCATCATTCATATTGGCATCATGGCCATAAGCATAGCAAGCATCAAGTTCATCAAAAAGGGATATTTCAAACGAATCTAAAGGATCATAGCATTCACCCATCGGTAAGGACGAAGGAAAAATAAATAACGTATGAGATAAAGAGTTACTCTCATTACAAGGTGGGTCCGGGTGACTGACAAGCTCTTTCTCCTTTTGTTCTTCTTTCTCCTCCTCGTCTTTTTCATCTAATGAGCTCACTATTTCATCAATTTCTTCTTTCATAGATTCTTGCAAAATGTTAGCCTCTTCTCGGACAATGGAGACTTTCTTGATGCAATTCATTAATATAAGCATTAGAATCATAGTTTTCATAGTAATATTTAAGTACGACAAAATTCTCAGATCTGTAAAGGGTATCATCACACTTTTCATATATTTCAAACAAAGAATCAATTTCATAAGCACCCTTAAAAACAACAAATTCTTCTATTTGCTCATCATAGTAATTATATACACCATCAGCATAAGACGCCAATGTTTCATTGCCATTAAATTCACTGTGAAAGGGAAGGTGTGGAGCCTCCATCTTGGAGCAACAAGTATAATCATACCTTAAGCACAAATTCCAAGCATACCAACACAATATTTTAATTTTATCCCATAGGTGTTTACCTTTTTGAGACAAGCGATAATCCCTAAAGTATTCTCGGTGATCCAAAGTATCTCCCAATATCAAGTTGAACGGAGATTTATCAGGATTATCAAAATAGTATTTAATGTTCTGCACACAACCAACATCAAGGATTTTAGGAGGTTCCCCATCTCCATCAGTAGCAAGTACAATTTTTTTTGGTGTTTCGTGTTCCATATCCATTACTAAAGATATAAGATATAAAACAACTAAAGAAAATAAAATCTACTTATAGATAACTCCAACAAGCACACACGAGAATATTCACCCCACGCTATCGCTCCCCGACAATGGCGCCAGAGAAGGTCTCGATAACCCATAAGTGTAGGAAATCATGTGTAGGCTTTTTCAATAAATAAGAGTGTCGACCCCAACAAGAAGCTAAAGGTAGAATTAATATTCTCTCAAGTTCTATCGACCACCGGTACAACTCTGCGCACACTAATGTTTGCTTTACCTAGAACAAGAAATAAAACTAGTTTACGTTAAATAAAAAGATTGCTTTTTAAGATAATAAAAGTTTATTGTTGTTTTAGTAGAGAGCTTTTGCAGAACAATGAGAAAGATTTGTCCCTAGGCAGTTTATAACTGGATCGGTAATCAGTATTGCAGTTTTATATGAGGGAGAGGCATAAACTAACATACTTTTCGTTCTTGGATCACATGCACTTAGGATTAGAACTCTAGCAAGCATCTGCAACTACTAAATATCATTAAGGTAAAGCCCAACCATAGCCTTAAGTGTAAAGTCCTCTTTAATCTCATACGCAACAACCCACTTATCCAAGTTTGTGTTTCTGTCGCTCACGCAACCCTAAGAGTAAGAAAATTGCAACACCCTACAACGGGAATCCCACACACTTGCGCGATACGGAGGGCACCATAGGACAACACCAAAATAAAACATACAACTCAACTAATCACGATCACCAATCAACCCATAGGACAAAATTGATCTACTCAAACATCATAGGATGGCAAAACATCATTGGATAATAATATGTAGCATAAAGCACCATGTTCAAGTAGAGCTTACAACATGTAGAGAGAGCTTGCACTTCAACATAGAGGGGGAGAGAGTTGGTGATGACATCGGCAAAGTTGTTGATGTAGATCGCCATCATGATGGTTCCCCCGGCAGCGCTCCGGCGCCATCGGAGGGAGGGGGAGACAGCCCCCTCCTTATTATTCTTGCTTCTCCTCCCCCCAGATGGGAGAAGGATTCCTACTCTGGTCCTTGGCCTCCCCGGCACCCGAGGGGCGGGAGCCCCTCTAGATTGGATCTCAC
Organism: Triticum aestivum; assembly: GCF_018294505.1. Lineage (NCBI taxonomy): Eukaryota > Viridiplantae > Streptophyta > Magnoliopsida > Poales > Poaceae > Triticum > Triticum aestivum. Next base: position 518,388,985 of record NC_057802.1, read on the forward strand.
TGTTTTCTTCTCTATTTCGCGTCCCTGTTTTCCGTTTCTTAAATATCCGGAGATATGTAACTCCGATCGGGTTGAAAGTTCCACACAATTGTTTTCCCTGATATTAGCTTCCTTGCGCCCGAAGGATACTTCCAACCAACCTCTAAGGAAGCCACGAGGGTTGATGGCGCGCCCCTTGAGCTTGTGAATCCCATGGGCCCCAGGGCATTGATTCTTGCGCCAAAAAATCATACATATTCCAAAAAAATCTCCGTAAAATTTTATCGCGTTTGAATTTCGTTTGATATGATTTTTCAACGAACAAAAAACATGCAACAAACAAGAACTGACACTAGGCACTAGATTAATATGTTAGTCCAAGTAAATCTAACATTCTTAAGAAGTTGCTCTCCACTTCTACATATTCTCTCACCATGCACCCCGTCCACATCAGCTTTAGGCCACATCATCAATCAGTTTGCAAAATCAGCCAATCCCTACTGTCACAGCTGTTCACGTCATTATCGTGCCACATAAGCGTTCACAGACAGGGGTGGAAAAAATCCGACTTTCCCCTCCCGCGGGGCCGCCGCTCATCCCGCACAGAGTAAATAGCATAAAACTACTACTTTACAGGCTAGGGTTTCAAAAAACTACCGAATATTTTTTTCGCTGATAACTACCAAGTCAGGGGACGGCTGTTTCAAAAAACTCTAATTGTCCAGTGCTTTATTATTGATCGTGATTATGACAGTTAGGGCCCGCATGTAAGAAAACTGATTGTTTGACCGTTTGTTCGACCGTTAAATGACATCTAGGGCCCATATGTCAGTGTCTCTGCAAACTTAAAAAAGCAATCAGGTCCTCCAAACAAATTGAAAAAAGCCATCGGGTCCCTCCCGTGCTCAAGATCCACAGGAGCGCTCCCGCCGCTGTGCTCGACGGGGAGCTCCCTCCCGTTGCGGCGGAGCTCCCTTCCAGCGCCGCCGCAGCCGTCATGCGTCCTCTCCCTCTCGTGAGCTCCCTGCCGTGTGTCCTCTCCCTCTCCCTCTTTCCAGGGCACGGCGGCCATGGAGTCCGAAGGCGGCGGGCGGAGTCCCAGCCCCTAGGCGCGGCGGGCGGAGTCCCAGCCCCTGGGCGCGGCGGCCGGAGTCCCAGCCCCTGGCCATGGCGCGTGGTTGGCGGCGACCCGTGCTCCTGGGTGCCGGCTGCTCCTCGCGCGGCGCTCCTTCCCTGGCTTGGCGTGTGGCGTGGCCGGCCTCCGCGCAGAGACGGTCGCCATGATCCGCGCGGAAGGGGGCAGCGTGGGCAGCAGCGAGGGCCGGCAGCCATGGCCGCGTGGAAGGGGGCAGCGTGGGCAGCAGCGAGGGCCGGCAGCCATGGCCGCGTGAAGGAGGTGGCCATGGCCGCGCGAAGGAGGTGGAGCTGGCCTTTTTTTTCACTGGTGGATGAGATGAGCTGCACCAGGAGCCGACCTTTGTTTTTTCTGGTCGCCGTGGAGGTCAAGGAGCGGCGGAGTGGGCAGCAGGGTGGCCGGCGGCCATGACTTGAGTTGGCGCAGGCGGGGCTGCAGGGAGGGAGGAGAAGAAGGAAGGAGAAGAGCAGGAGGAAGAGACACTGACGTGTGGGGCCCACACGTCAGGTAACGGTCAAACTAAATGGTCAAACTGACGGTGAGTTTAGGTGCGGGTCCGACCTGTCATAATCATGATCAATAGATAAGCATTCGATGATTTGGGTTTTCTGAAACAGCCAACCACCCATTTGGTAGTTATTTGAGAAAAAATAAAAATGGGTAGTTTTTTGAAACCCTAGCCAGTTTTATGCTATTTACTCTCCCGCACAAGGCACCCCAATCTGCCCGCCTTCCAAGTGCACGACCGCCGGTTCTCCCGCATAGGCGATCCCAATTCCCAATCCAGCCTGACACCGCTGGAGGTGGAGCGCCGCCCTTCCTCCTCTCCTCCGTCCGGTTTCCGCCTCCTCCCGCTGCGCGCTACGTCGACGGTGACCACGCCTCCACCATGCCCAACATGCGTGCCACCGCTCCTGTACGCCTCCTCCTCCGCCCGGCCAAATCCCGCCGGCATCTCGAGGCCAGCGCCTCTGCTCACCGCGCCATGTCCACCGCTGTCGCTTTCGCGCGCCGCCCGTCCACCACCACGCGCTGCCGCCAACCGACGTCTGTTTCGGCCGACCGGCGGCCGCCGATACGACGTCTCCTGGGCGCGGTTCCATTGCTACTGCCCCAGGTCGTCGAGGAGCAAGATGAATCGGGCTGGGCGCATCAGTTTGTCTGCTCCGAGCCTCTAGGCGCGGTTGCGACGTGGGCCTTCCGTCGTTTGGTCACTGGCGACCCAGAATGTCAGATCGTGGACGAGTCAGGATGCCGTTTTTTGCAAAAATCAAGCATGCCTTCTCCCGTTCTCTACAACGCTTCATCCAATCATCCCCAAATTCATCGTTCGTTCTTCTCTTCACAACGCGTATCTCATCCGGTCATCAACCGTTGCCATCGCGAGGGGTTGGCAAGGTAATGGCCTGACACAGCCGCAAAGATGTCATACTAGGTGAGGTATCTCTCCGGTCGCATCCTCTACTCTGACTGTTTGGACAACCACGGTGACCTCCTTAACGACATCGTCCTCCTATGTCTGAATCCCGCCACGTAAGAGCGATTAGTGTTTGTTGATTTCAGATAGTTGTTGAGCCTATCTGGCTACCCAAGCATACACCAATACTGCAGTCAAGCCTACACCAATATTGCAGTCAAGTTATACTGCAATTACTAGCAGTCGTCCCTCTTCAGGTAACAAATTGTATTTCTTTTTAACCTTCATCTGCTGGTGGATGATTGGCAATGTATTGTGTTTTAAGATATACTCCCCGTGAATTATAAGTGTACCTCTGCAATAGTATTTTTTTCCCGTGAGAACAAAGATCAATCTGTACACTCAACAAAACTTAACTTTCTCCATGCCCATTCTGTTTTCAGATTTTGCAGAGGGGGGAAAAGAGCACGTTGAAAGGAGAATGCCAAGGAAATAGGTAAAATAAAATTTCATCCAAGATTTATTAATGGATGGGTTGTCCGATATACTAGAGATGGTGAGTCTGATTTGCCTAAGAAGTTGTCTGGCAGTGTTGTGATATCTCTCTAATGTCCATTCAAGTACTTGATGAATAGGTGTTGCACCATATTTGAGGGTAAGATTGCCTATATCCATGACTAAGCTTTCTTCATTTTAGTACTATTGAACCATATATTTATTTGGCTTAGTTTGTCTTTGCAAATTTTGATCGAACTACTATTTAGCTACTCCACTGATTTTAAATTATCTTGAAGTAAAAAATGTAAGGTAGGCCAGTCTTTTGTTTGCCGAAATTATTCCTTTTACTAAGTAATCAAGTTGGGTTTGCTACTGTTGTTTGTAACATTCAACTAGCCTCATCGTTATGGAAGAGGGGTTAGTGGATTAAGGACAGACGTGGTTGGGGCTTTATTAATTTAAAGACAAGCAGAACTTGTGCTTTCATTCTAACTTTATTGCCACATTAATGCAATTTGATCTCAGATATCCCTTGTGTTGCAGATATCTGATGATTTTTTATCTAGCGGCTCTGTTTATCTTCACTTGAGATAACATAAGGATGTAATTGGCCCAGTATACAACCAAGGGTGGTTAGATATTTCTGATTCATTAGCAAAGTCCTAAATGGACAAGGATATTGCAACATTTTCTTTGTTCGAATGTATTAGTTATGGTCACACTGAACAAAAGAGAGACCGATACATGTTCAATGCAATGCTTATAAGAAAGGGACATCATACTGAAGTAGCTTGTGCCAATGTTCATTCCTAATGGTGTGCTTAAATTAAAAAGAAGTTACTATTTGCATACTTCAGATTTGTAAGTCATGATTGTGAATGTTTATTCCTTTTAGGTGATAATAATCAACTTCCTCTTATAAACAGGATGTGCCTATTTTCATACTTATTTTCGATAATTCATCTCTATGATGTATGTACTACAGATTCGCTCTTCCGGAGCATTTGCAATAAGTATGATGACTTTCTTACCTATAGTTTCAGTATAATTTGGTCGACCTCACTATTAGCAAGAGTAGTCTGTAAATTGTGTTGCTTATTATTTACTGCTTTAATCATGGAGAAAATCAAACCACAAGTGTTTCTATTTCCTCTTCACCTGATGGGTGTATATTTCATAATGCCTTTGTTGTTCATTGTAAGGCAAACACTTAAGCATTCTAAGAAAATGTTGGCATGACTTCTCCTATTTTATAGATCCTTTTTATCAGACATATGTCTTTGTTTCAGTGTAATACTCTTAAATATAGAGATCTTATATATGTAAAACAAGTATTATTATTTCCTTATTTTGCAGTTGCATGATCTATTTCTGCCAATTTGAACTTGCCTAACTAAAAAGTCTATGTCTGTCCATTTGAACTTGCTTATGCATAACACAAGTTCCCGCTGCAACGCGCGGGGAATCTTCTAGTTATATAAATTGTTGACAAAAGTATGTGGAAATAGCAGGATAATGGCATTAGAAAAAAATAAAAAATTATGAATACATCGGACACGTATCAGACCCTGTTGTGACACGCGACAGGACTGATATTCCCACTCCCCATTATATCACATGGGTGTGGGGATCAAGGCATTTTTGTTACGTAATAATCATGTCGCTTGAGACGTGTCGTTCAATTACGTCGTGATGAATAATGGGGCGTGGCTTGGATGGGTCCCATGATTCCACACACACGTCATATTGACCTGTGGTCAGCGGGATCGAGATGGTCCGGTTCGATCAGCCGGGTCAGAGCCTGGTCAGGTCCCCCACAGCCGAGGCTCTGAGCCTTCAAAAATTTCCTGAGTGTTGCGTGGGAAATCGGCCATCCTTAACAGGAAAACTTTCTCGTGGAAGTCGACTGTTTATACATCAATAAACCAAGGTTGGGCACGGCCGTCGTTCAGATAGGCAGGCCGGGCTCAAGGAGCATGGTGGATGAAGCGATCTGGCCGATGTGTTTATCCCCCAAGTATACTAACAGTGCAAATTTACTTTTCAAGGGAGCTAGATGAACCAGTTTCGACTTTGAGAAGCTTACTAAGACCAACGCCATCAAGATGGCTCCATCTCCAGCAAGCAACCAGACTTGAAGACTAGTTCAAGAGCTATTAACGGTGTTACGACCCAGGGATGCCTCAACATGCCGAAAGTTGTCCTGAATAGGTCAACATGGGGCCCTCTAGGTAGGTTTATACCATGGGTGCAAACAAGATGTGGACAACTTGGAGTACATGCCAGAATGACCGGCGTCCAGGAGGACTCCTTCAACCGACTAGAATCGTGTAACCCTAGACCCCGATACCCATATAAGCTAAGGTCAGGATAGTTGATTAGAGATACATAACTTTATGGCTTTTGCTAAAATCCTCGATCTTTGTAACCTCTATACACAAGCAATATACACGAGCAGGAATAGGTTTTTACCACTTCCACGAGGGCCTGAACTTAGGTAAATCCTTCCTTGTTTCACATCCAATCTACTTGCCTAGCCAATATACCTTTCCGAGGGATCTGCCGGAAATAACTCCAACACTAGGCGATAAGGATACAAGAAATCAGGGTTTGATGTCGCACCTCCACATGCATCACCTACAAAGGCACCTTTCTTGTCCGTTCGATCAACCATGAGCCCTAGGGTAATTTCGACAGGGAGGAGAAGCAAGAGGTGACGCAGCACAATGAGACTTAATGTTTCTTTTATGGAGATGATGCTCGTAGTGAGACGTGGAGATTGAGTAGATACCCATGGCGGCATCGTCGAGCAGTAACCCACGACGGCAAAAGGGTGTCGAGGTGGTGGAGAAGTAGATGCTGGCGACATAACTCTTGACAATGGTCTCCGTGGAGGTTGTTAGAAGGGATAGATAGAGATTGTGGAATAGTTCATTGTATTGCTTGAGCCTCATAGGCATATATATATAGGAGTACGTGATCATCTTGGAGTACAAGGCAAGGTAGAATAATATCCTACGCTATCCTAGCTTTCCTAATAATCACGATACTCAACATCCCCCCACAGTCACAATGGTAGCGACGCAGACGGTGAGACTGGAGAAGAATCTGAAGGCAAGCCAACGGACACCCCCCCACACACATTCGTAACGGGCGATGCATCGCGGAAGTCGTGGCTGGAGTGGAAACCAACGAGGTTGCTCAAGCAAGGCGGTAGCCCTTTGTGCCATTTGTCGAAGTAGCTGAGAGCGTAGGGTGGTGTAGTCGTGGTTGAGGTAGTCGTGCGAAGAACGTCGTGGTCGATGTCGAGTCGGGGAGCCGGTGTCGAGGATGTCGCCGTGGAGCCGCGGCGCAAGGAGGAGCCGAGTTAGTCATGGGCGCAGTGCTGTCGAAGTAGTGGTGCGCCGGGGAGAAGACGTTGTTGACGATGCGTCGCGCCGGGGTTGCCACTAGTAGAAAAAGGGCCATTTTTCCCAGTTCATAAGGCCCATCTGTCCCGGTTGGGGAACCGGGACTAAAGGGTCGCTACTAATGCCTAGGCCTTTAGTCCCGGTTCTTACACGAACCGGGACAGATGGGCCTCCACGTGGACGAAGGCACGCACCGGTGTTGCCAGCACCGGGCATGCGTAGACGGACGAAGACGAAGTTGACGAAGCGCCGCACCAGGCTTGCCAGGCCCGGGGACACGTCGTGGACGAAGGCACGCATCGATGTTGCCAGCACTGGGCATGCATAGATGAGGGACCTGCACGAGTTGTACGTCATGTCGAAGAAGTCGGAGAGGCCAGTAGAGAAGGACTCGACGACGGTTGCGGCGCCAATCGGCGCAGGGCCGATGTCGCCCGCGGTTGTTGGAGTAGATGAAGTGGCCGGGGTAGATGACGACAACGCTAGCGACGGGCTGGTGATGGACGAAGACGAAGGAGGTGGACGGGCAGCGGCAGCGGCTACGAGGGTACCGGCGGCGGCGGCTAGGTTAGGAGCGCGGCGGCGATGCTCGAAGTAGGCGAGGAACCCGACATCGTGATGAAGACCGGCGCGGACGGTGGCATTCCCGTGCCGAAGGAGATGGCGTGGCGCATACCATGGGAGGTCGACACGCGGTGACGGCGGAGTGGACCGCGGGCCATGGCGCTATGGCTTGAAGGGGCGACGCAGCGGCGGCGGGCAGGTCGGGGCGATGGTGGGAAGACCTCGGGGCGGCGGCGGAGACCGCGAGCCGTGGCGCTACGGCGGAACCCGGATCGGTGCAACCGCGGGCACGGTCTCGGGACGGCGCGGCGTGGACCGCGTGCCACGCTTGCTACGGCCCGACGGGGCGACGCAGCAGCGACGCGAGGATCGGTGCATCCACGGGACGGCCTGGAGCGAACGGCCTCGGGGTGGACCGCGGACCGCGACACTACGGCCAGAAGGGGCGGCGCAGCGGTAACGCGGGTCGGTGCAGCCGGGAGAAGAACCACGGGGCGGCGGCGCTGCGGCCCGACTGGGCGACGCCGCGGCAGCCCGTTGCTCGATCGGTGGTAGGCGCGTGCTCGGGGACGTGCTGGGCGAAGACAGTCGCATGATCGGTTGATCAGACCGACGGCGATGTACGCGCCATGGCGGGGACGACACGTAGATCGGAGTCAATTGCGACGTTGTCGGTGATGTCCCGGGCGATGACGACGAATATGGACCGACGATGGAGACCGCGCGGACGAGCTACTGGCAGCGACGCACAAAGGCGTCCCTTTGGCGGCACGTCCAGCCTTGCCACGCGGTTGATGAAAAAGCGACCAGTGTAGTCGATGCCGATGTCGGAGTCGAGGCGCAGGGGTCAACGCCTGCGGCGGGCGACGCAAACCGATCAAGCATAGATCAGAAACCAAAAAGAAAACGCCGATCAAGATGACCGGCGGGAGAGAGAAAAACCCGGAGCAAGGGCTCGAAAAAAAGACTCTCTAGGGTAGCCACATGACCAGCGGACGAACCCTACGTACTGGCGGCGCGGCCCCCGGCGGCGGTCATGGTGACCGCCGCCCCGGGGGCGGCGCGCGGTGCGGAAGCGACGGGCGGTGGCTAGGGTTTGGATCGGTTAGGCTGATACCATGTTAGAAGGGATAGAGAACTGCGGGGCTTCACTGGCGACATCATTTTCTCATCCTGTAGAGAGTTGCGCACATGTACAGAACCATTGGAGGCTGAGCTCTCAGCTTGCATGGAGGGCATCAACCTCGCCCTGCAATGGACGGAGATGCCGATAGAAGTAGAGACGGACTGCCTTGTCGCTCTTAACATGATTAATGGCCCGGGCAGGGACCGATCTCGCTATACCATGTTGGTTGATCAAATTCAAAGGCTTTTGAGGGAAGGGAGGATGTTCAAGTTATCTCATGTTCGTAGGAACAGAATGGTGCAAGCCATTATCTAGCCTCCTTTGGACGGACAGAAGGTCGCACTGTGGTGTGGTTGGGTTCGGGACCAGGAGACGTCCCTGATATTTGTAAGAATGACTTATGTCTTAATTGATGAAATAAAATCTTTCTTTCACCCGCAAAAAAAAGAAGGGATAAAGAGGGATTGTGGAATATTTTATTTTATTGCTTGAGCCTAGTAGGCATATATATATAGGAGTACATATTTTAAACATTATATATATAGGAGTACATGATCATTTTGGAGTATAAGGAAAGGTAAAATAATATCCTATGCTATCCTAGCTTTCCTAATAATCACGATACTCAACAGAGGTGAATGGGAGAGGACACTTTGGGAAAGACGTTGAGTGGAGCAAAACACCCACGCGTCACACAGGGTGTGTTCAAGGACGCGCAGGCGTGAAATATGTGTTGGATTTGAAGTAGTACCTTGTTTATAATCATAACACATGTGGTAGTAAACAAAAATTGCTGACGCGATGCTCGTTTTCACTTTTCATAACCACATAAATCTCTCAGTCTTTTCAGCATATTCGAACATCTCCATAAAAGATAGTGGATGTTTTTATAAGAACTAAAATTTCCACAAAAAATCTCATCAAGCCTACTTACTGTACACCAGCATGTTAATTTTGGGCAACCTCGCATAATCCGCACGGATACCTTCTCCTATACGATAGCCCAACAATCACCACCCGCAGCCGACCTCTCTCTTCCCCGCTCCCCCGCCCGCTCCCCGCCCGCCACTTTTGCTCCCCGCCCATCCATGGACCAGTCCCACGGGAAACCATGGCCAACGCACCACACTGGACCCACACGCCGTTTACCCAAACGTCCAAACCTCGTAAGCTGATCTCACCGAAAAGAAACAGTGGCATCGAGCTTCGCGCCTGCGCTCTCCCCCAACCGCGCCCGAGCTATTAAAGGGAGATTTGATTTTTTGCCACAAGTTACTTTGCTCTTTGACATTTTGCCACTAGTTACATAGTAATTGATAATTTGCCACAACTTATTTGGCGCTTTGATTTTTTGCCCTCTGTTAGTTGGGCCCCACATAAAATTACCAGAATACCCCAGCCCCACACATTGACCACGAACGGGAGAGGCTCATCCCCTTCTGCTCGCACGGGTCGCTCGTTCCCATCCCCTCGTCCCCGGGCTCATACGGCGGCGCCGGAGCAACAGCAGCACGAGGCGCCGGCGAGGAGCAGTAGCTCGGTGCTCCGTGCACATCCTTCATCCCGGCCTTCTCGGGTGGGTGGAGCAGCTCGACGCGCCGGTCCATGGAGGCTCCTCCAGGGCGGGCGACGGGCGCGGTCCAGGCGGCGCCGGCTCGAGGTGGTGGCGGTGTGGCCAGCCTCGGTGCGGAGGCAGGGCTCGTAGGGCGCAGAAGGAAGCGGCCGGACGTGGCACAAGGCGGCGGCATGGGCCAGATGTGTGGCCGGCGGCCATGGCCGCGCGACGGTGCTGGGCATACTTCGGGCGCGGGCGTGGCCGACCTCGGCGCGGAGGCGGGGCTCGTCGGGCGCGGAAGGAGGCGGCCGGAGGTGGCACAGGACGGCGGCGTGGGTCGGCAGTGTGGCCGGCGGCCATGGCCGCGCGTTGATGCTGGGCGTGCTTCGGGCGCAGGCGCAGCTGGCCGAGGAGGCGGAACGGCGGTGGGTGCTCGCCGGTGGCGGCGCGGCGCCCTGCCAGGTCAGGCCGGTGGCACGCGCACGGGCTGGTTCCCGTGGCGGAGCGTGAGAGAACTGAGGAAGAGGCTGGGCTATGTCAGAGTCAAACACTCACAAGGGTATAGTTGTCCTCTGTTTTGTGCACTTATTTTGTCTATCATTTGCAAAGATTATTTTTGTGTTAAAAAGTGGTAAAAGATCAAAGTCTAAACTAAGTTGTGGCAAAAAATCAATTACTATGTAACTAGTGGCAAATTGTCAAAGAGCAAAGTAACTTGTGGCATAAAATCAAATCCCCCGCTATTAAACCCGCGCCTCCTCCCACACTCCCCGTGTGCAATCCCAATCCTCCCTCGCTGCCGTCGTTTCAAACTCGGCAAGCAAACCCTAGCCCATCCGCCCGGGCCGCGAATCCCGAGCAATGCCGCGGGGAGGCGGGAGGCGTGGGACGGGGAGCCGCCGCCGCCGCCGCTCGGCCGCCGCGGGACGAGCGCGGCGTGGAGGCGATCGAGCTCATCAGCGATGGTGAGTGAACCGCTGGCCTTCAGGCGCGTGTGCGCGATCTCTTCCTCTTTTTTTCTTGTTCTTCCTTTGCATTTTGGTTTCAATCGAGCGTTTAGGCGATTTTCGCTTCGCGTTTAGCCGGATTCACGTGGTGGTAGGTCCTAGCTCGGAAGTTGAAGCGAGTTTCGAGCTACTCTTTTGGTTGGAATTGGAGACGACCGGCATTTGCAGTATCCGCGCACAGATCGATTTTTCCAGGGCGCGTCGATCGATGCTTCCCCGATCCGAAACGAATCACCCCCCATTTTGGCGAGTTCGATTTGTCTTTGCTTTATTTTTGTGGGGGCAGATGTTCTTTTTTCTTCGGTCAGCTGCTGTGTCGATCACCGTGTCAGATGCGAAATTTCGTTCGGATTAACACTTTTTTTCGATGGGTCCAAAGGGTACTGTAACCTTGCGATTTGGTTTTACAGATGAGCCGAAGTCAGCAACGCAGGCAGAGGGATGCGCGGCAGATGTTTCCGAGGCGCCCCCATGCCAATCCCCGAAGGAAGGTGTGGTTAGAAGTTCGTCGCTTGAGGCGCGAAGCTCCATTCACGTTCTATACATTAACTAACTCCTTATTTGTGTTTACAACTGATGACTGCATGATAGTTTCCGCAAAGAACCTCGGGCGTCTTAGGAAGCGAACAGCGGCCGCCGGTGGTGCCGCAACTTCTGAGTTGCACGAGGACGAGGTGCAGGCTGCTGATGTCATGCCAAGCAATGGTGAAGGTATGTGTGTTGGGACTTGGGAGGAACACTGATATCTCTTTTGAGTTATTTTGTTAAATGTCCTTAGTGTGTGAGAAATTAATGGGGACGCAGTGCGAGGCTAAAAATTAGACCATGAATGTAGAAATAATAAAAACATTGGTTTTACTTATTACCACAGCACATTTTCTGTCACCAAATTATAACCTGCCAAAAGGTTAATCTTGAAACTATTAACTGAAATGTGCCGTCCTTTTAGCACGAGGCAGTGGCACATGAGGATGCAATGTCCCATCCTTCCAGCATCATGGTTCTAAGATTAGAGCAATATGGCTTCTTTACACTATCCATGGCAGAGAGAACACCAAGAGTTAGGTTTATGCGATTAATTTATTCCTTGATGCGCTGGATATGGGAGTTTTAAGTAGGGTAAAAGAGACACGTGAGGTGGAGATACTGTATCTAACATGAGATATTTCTCATCAAATTATTTTATCTTTTAATATCGAAGCTTCATTAGTTTGTATTTTTATAGCTCATTAATTGTCCAGTTAAAAATAGTAAGTAGTATTTCCACTAGTCAAGAAAAAAATGGGGGCTCCGAGATTTTCAGGCCCCTGTGCACCAGCTGCACCTGTACATGCCCAAATACAGGCTGAATCTTTTTCATATGTTTGCATTTCTGTTGCAAGTGACATTCGATATCATGTATGTTGAAGATGTATGATTAGAGTGAAGTTGTCATGTATGTTTGTTCGAGATGTCCATGATTTGAGAATAGAATTCCTTTCCCAGGACAGCTTTTAAGGTACCGCAGAATTCTGTGTACAGCATTCAAGTGATGGGACCGGGGATCATGCATATATCTACTCACAATGCTCACTGCATATGCAATGTCTGGCCTTGTATGAGAAAGGTAAATTAATCGCCCTACTAATCTCTGATATTGGCCTTTATCTATGGGATCCCCAGAGTCAGCTTTAATATGATGATTTGGTTCAATTGGTGTACTAGCTGGTCTACAGTCAAGCATCCCGGTTTCAGCAAGCAAATCAAGAACATATTTCCTCTGTGAGAGATAAATACCTTGAGCACCGTAGACAACCTCGATTCCCAGGAAGTAGTGGAGAAACCCCAGATCTTTCACTTCAAATGATCTAGATAACATTTTCTTCAATTTAGATATTCCTTCATCATCATTACCTGTTATTACGATGTCATCAACGTAGACAATAAGGATAACAATCTTGCCATTGTAACACCTAAAAAAGAGTGTATGATCAGCATTACTTTGTTGGTACCCCAGTAAACACAATTCCTTTCTAAATCTCCCAAACCATGCCCTTGGTGATTGCTTAAGTCCATAAATGGATTTCTTTAGCCTACAAACTTTTCCTTCAGTTTCCTGACTACTAAAACCTGGAGGAATCTCCATATAGACTTCTTCAAGCAAGTGCCCATGGAGAAATGCATTCTTAACGTCCATTTGAAACAGTTTCCACTTATGATTGGCTGCAATGGAAATAAGAGTTCTAACAGTATTCATTTTTGCCACCGGTGCGAAAGTTTCATCATAATCTATCTCATAGGTTTGACTGTAACCTTTCGCCACTAATCTGGCTTTATATCTCTCTACTTTACCTTCTGAATTCTGCTTAACAGTGAACACCCATCTACAGCCAACAGCTCTCTTATTTGCAGGAAGAGTTGTAAGTATCCAAGTATTGTTTTTATCAAGGGCAGCCATTTCCTCAAGCATTGCTTGTCTCCACCTTGGATCTCGTTTAGCTTCCTGCCAATTACATGGTATACGTGCAGCAGATTCCAAGGATACTAAAAAAGACTTGTACTGGGGGCCAACAGATATATATGACACATAATTAGAGATATCATAGGAGGATAATTTCGAAGGCAACATTCTGGCAGTAGTGCGAGGCTGCTTTCTGAATGCTATAGGAATACCTAAGTCATCGTGTGGAGAGGAGAGTGTACCATCACTTTCAGAAGGTCTTGAATTTAAATCATGTGCGTCTGACTGACCTTGAACTTCAAGATTCTGTCCCAATGGATTGTTCTCCTCCCCCTGCACTTGATCCCTCTCGGTTTGGTGTCTTCTTCTATACACCCGAACTTCTTGTTCTTCATTTGGCTTTGGCCACCGATCCCTCTCGGTTTGGTGTCTTCTTCTATACACCCGAACTTCTTGTTCTTCATTTGGCTTTGGCCACCGTGTTGCTTCATCTAATGTATCTTGTTCTGCTTCTATAGAACCCACATCCCTATCTTCATGACTTTCTTCATGTGGTATTACTCCAACCACCATTTCATTCGATGTAGTAGGATAACTTTCCATTCCTTCCTCTCCCCCTGTCTTGCTGTCCACATTTGGAACATCATTAATATATAAATCTGGGAAAACATCAGTCAAATATACAGGTTCTCCATAGAATGAGTCATGTTCCCTGAACACTACATCCATGCTTACAAACATTCGTTTTTCCGACGGACACCAAGATTTATAACCTTTCTGTTTTCCAGAGTATCCCACGAATATACATTTCACTGCTCTAGGATCTAGCTTCCCAACCGATGGTCTATGATCCCTCACAAAACATACACATCCAAATACCTTTGGTGGCACAACATATGTAGTTTCACCAGTGAGACACTCATCGGTGTCTTGTTATTGAGCACCCGGGATGGCATTCTATTCATCAAATAAGCCGCTGTCATCACAGCTTCAGCCCACAAATATTTAGGAACATTCATAGCTAACATCCTTTGAAGAGTTTTCACTCGAACTCATCTTCTTAAACCACTGCCACTTCACCATATCTTCTGCAGTCATCCTCACACTCACAAGCTGTGTGGTTCCACTATCACCAGCTAGTCGTGTAACTCCACAAAGATTGCAGATTCTGCGAAAAGCAAAATTTACATTTCTACAGTTTGCATTTGGACAAAGCCAATCCCCATCTCGTCGCCAAGACTTCTTAGTACCAACAACACGTCTTCTGCTATACCAATTCGGCCATTGCCCAGGTTGATTGTATCCAAAGCAACTCTTATTTCTTAAGTTCATTCCAAACCTCGGATTCTCCCCCTGTTTGCAATTTGCACCAAACAACATATTGTTCCTCTTCACTTTAGGTCTCCACAGCAGCTTCGACTCACTGCCCAACTGCCTCACCAAGTACCTCTTCTACAGCACTTTGTTCTCTTGCCTCAGCACAGCCTCTTCTTCCACTTCCTTCTCTCCAATCAGCAGAGCAGCAGCAGCCCTGAACCGCAATAGCAAACTCAGCTTCAGGCAGCTACAGTCTTCTCTTCTCCCCTTCTCCTCTGCCACAGCACCACAGAGCCCCAGCAGCTTGCAAACAACAGCAGCAGTAGCAGTCCTTCTCTCTCCCTCAACCAGCAGCAGCAGCAGCACTCAAGTGCAAGCACTAGCAGCAGCCAACACAGCCCCCAGTAGTAGCAGCAGCCAGCAGCAACCCAGCATTAGCAATGCACACCACCACCACCAGCAGCAGTTCCACACGCACACTCCTCACTGCACCTCTGCGCAGCCGCGCCCAGCTGCTCCCGCAGCACCTCCTCAGCAGCGCCTATTTGCACCGCCAAGCCCCGACGTCGCCGGCCGCCGCCACCAGCCACGAGACCCCCGCGCTTGCTCCTCCCGCGCGTCACACGCCTGCGTCAGGCGCGCACGCACAGCTCGTGCGCAGCCGCCCACGCAGCTCCCCGCTAGACGCCGCCCAGGAGAAAGAGGAAAGAGACTCCGCCGCCCCGATTCAGCTCTCCACCGCCGCTAATTAGGCCCGGAAGCCAACCTGCTCTGATGCCATGTTGGAATCGCTGGACAATCGCCCTAGCTACAGTAACTCGCAAGAAGCATGGACTGAAGATTTCTCTGGAAGTTCCTTCTTTCCTCTCTCTGTACAGATATTTTACAGCAGCACACTCTTACAAGTAACACCCTCTTGTCACTCCAATATCTAAACTACACCCTTCATCAAAGGCCTAACAACAGTGATCAATATTTTTGTTTACATTTTGTTACCATGATTCTCCCTTTTCTGTGTGTTTTGCTTCATAGACTCTCCATATGCATTTTTCTGGAGTAAATTGAGCAGCCTTTTGGAAGCATTTCTCTTCTTTTGAAAAGACTAAGTCGGATAACCAAGGATCCTTATAAGATGATACGATGGAGGACCATGCTTGCTTATTGTCTTTGTTTCATTGCACAATAAATTTCATGATTTGGTTTTGAATTCGCTCAAACTTGTAACCTTC
The DNA here is from genome assembly GCF_018294505.1 of Triticum aestivum. NCBI lineage: Eukaryota > Viridiplantae > Streptophyta > Magnoliopsida > Poales > Poaceae > Triticum > Triticum aestivum. The sequence continues at coordinate 518,404,662 of NC_057802.1, forward strand.
ACTTAAGCTTCCCATACCATTTGATCAGATGCCCCCTCTTGATTAGACTTAAGTTCTTATGAACACACCCATATAGTGGATTAAGCACTACCACATCTTTTAAGATTCAGTAATTTGTATTTATTCTGTGCCAATTAGATGATCATGTGCCATACAAAATTTTCTCCAACATTAAATTTTACTTTTGAAATCACCACAGATCATAGGAAGGCAATTCCATGCAGAAGAATGTCAAAGCGCCTACAGGAGAAACAGAAGGCTGATCATGTTTCAGATGTAAATTCACAAAAAAATAGTCCGTTAACTCCTGCTCTTCATGAAGTAATAAATCTTTCCTGTTCATTTTTAGGAGAATTGCACTGAAGCTTCTCTGTGCATCTTGTCAACGTCTAAATCTTCAGGATCAGGTATAAATAAGTTATCGATTTGTTGAAAACCGTCAGTTTATCGCCCTTGTGGTGGGTTTACGGTGCCAATATTATGCACAATTAGTATTTTTTTGATAAAGGGCATTTTTATTAACTCAAAATGTAGTATCAAGCGGATACAAAGCATGATGAGCAACACCCAGCCTCTGCATAACTAAGATGCACAAAGCCAAACACTTACAAACTGACAGAAGATAAAAAATCCGACATATTGACAACAGTAGAGTCATATAGGACCTACACTATGCCACCAGTAGATGCACAGTTGGTACTTGACAGCCAACTCATCACAGAAATTTCTAAAACTCTTGTATAACTATTACTATATGTGTCTGTATATGCATGTACCATTCATGAATTAATGTTCTCAAGTGACAAATAAACAGTGGATGTTGCAGCTATACCAACTTAATTATGCTTGCTGTAGCTTGCTGCTGTGACAGTGCAGACTCACGTTCATGCATTTTTTCTGCCTTTTAATGACCTGTCGGGTACCTGTGTTCTTGTTGTGAGGATAATATAACATGAACTTTCTGTTTTCTACCAGATGATGAGCTATTGCGCAGCACTGTAAAACTTTGCAAAAGCGCTTCTAGTGGACCTACTTGCTCAATATGTAAGGTATATGTTATTTCTGTGAGGAATTTTGTAAGGTTTGCTCGAGCTGGGTTTTTTTCATCGCCTTGTATCCGTCAATCTTATGTGATTTTTTTGTGCACAGAGTGGAGCCGGCAGCTGTCTTCTGATCCAGTGCCAGAACACAAGCTGTTCTCGTAGCTTCCACACCTTCTGTCTTAGTCCTCTGATGCAAGATAGTAGAGGCACTTTGGAATGTCCTCTCTGCAAAATCGACCAAGCATCCTTGGCTAAGGGGACGGAAGTATATGCCTTAAAAAAGGTCCAAACACTTGTTGGTTGCAGACGGGTAATTCTTCAGGAGTCAGATTTCCAGTATCAAATGCTCGTGAAATGGCATTCACTTTCTCATCATCACGACTGCTGGGTTTGTTTTTCTCCTTGCCACATTCTTGTTTATTGTAGCTGCCTTGGCATTGCTGTCGGCCCCTATTGCCACATACTCATGTATCGCCATGTCTCGTTAGCTACATATATTTCCTTTGTTAGAATGGTTTTCGTCTATGTGATGTCAGTACAATCAATGTGAAATTTGTAATTATTTTACTGAACATTTGGATTTTACATGCTCTAGGTTCCACTTGATTGGCTTCGTGTTTTTGAGCCTCAACGAGCACGAGCCTACATAAGCAAGAATACGTAAGCCCCTTGCCTTCTATAATTGCTGCTATTATTCTTTCGTCAGATCTGAAGCTGTCCTTTTGATGCCAATTATCTAGTTGGTCCATGTAGGCAAAGTTTTCTTCATTGATGTGTGTTATGAACTATGTATCTATGTAATCTTTGAACAGTCAAACAAGTATTCCTTTTACATGCAGTTTAAGTCTGCTATCTACTGATTTGTTTTCTCCTTCTGGTTACTCTATAAGACCTGAATGAATAATGAACTGTAATGAACTCACACTTGCCATTTTAAAAAAAAATTGCCCTGTGTTGGTACCACTTCTTTTGAATACTCTCTTATATTCTTTCTTATGGATATACAAACTTATTGCAACAGCTTACCTAAAGAGGCATACTTGGAGGATCAAAGGAAACCTGAATGGTTTGAAGTAGATCGTGCCATTGCATGCCGCCGGAAGTTTGGTTATGATGGTTTATGTGACGTCCTGGCTAGTTTTGATAATAATGCAGATTTTGAGGGATACGAGTTCCTCGTGAAATGGAAAGGACTTGACTATTGTGATGCTACATGGGAGCCGTATTTCACGGAAGGCGTGCCATCAGCTGTTTCTATGCTTGTCCAAAGGCATAAAAATACTGTACGAAGCCCGATGAACATTGATGTGATGGTCCCAGAAAATGCACTATACAATTACCAGGTTCAAGGGTTACAATGGATTCTTGACAATTTCAAATCTAGGAGGAGCGTTATTCTTGCTGGTATGTTCATGAACTGTAAAGTCAAAATCGACGCACTTGTATGTTATACTATTATTTCAGTATATATGACCCAAGTATTATTCAAATATTGTTGCAAGGGCTTCTTACATATTTTTTTGAGATAACAAAAGTTTTGCATCTTAATGCATTTTAATACATAGGGAGTTTTTATGTACAATGATTATTATGTACAAATTTATCGCGATGCAATCTGGCACTCTCTCCATCCGGAATTAGTTGACACTCAAACAGATGTATCCGATTCATCAGTTTAAGCATCAACTAATTCCGGACGGAGGAAGTATTAACTTTGGTTCCTTCTGAAATAACCCGGTCTGAAGAGATACTTTTACTTTTCTTACCAAAGACATTGATGTAGGGTGTTACTTGTGAATTACTGCATGCATATGTCTTGGAAGAAGTTTCTTGGCGTAATTCTTGATTGTTCTTTTCTCATTTATATTGTAAAGACAATAATGGAAATTTTTCCTTTTCTTTTTCTATTTTTAGATGAAATGGGTCTTGGCAAAACTGTCCAAGTTGTTTGCTTTCTCAACCGCATAATCAAGGGAAGTCTGACCACATCTCCTGCATTGGTCATTGTTCCCAAGAGCATCCTACTGCAATGGGAAAAGGTTTGTATAACATTCATGATCTTCTGCCATAGTATCCTGAACGTTTGTAGTGAAGGAGCTCAAAACATTGTCCTTAACTCTTCATACTGTATCAAATGTAATTTCTGGATGCATGTTCTCTGTATTAGGAATTTGATCGCTGGGCACATGATCTTAGTATTGTTGTTTACCAAGGAGATAAGGACTCCAGAAAGTGTATTCAAGCTCATGAACTGTACTCTTCCAAAGGGAAGACTCTGTTTGATGCTCTAGTGACAAGTTATGAGATTGTCCAAATTGATAAAGCAGTTCTAAAAAAGATTAAGTGGTCAACGATTGTCAGTAAGTTTTTTTAGCTGCATCAAGGTTATCTAGTCTTAATTTGTCTCTGTTATTAGCCTGAAAGTTAACATTTCTGCTGTCGTACATCACCTCCCTTTCGTTTCAGTTGATGAGGCTCACAGATTGAAGACGCTTGATTGTAATCTTGCATCCTGCCTAAAGAAATTTAGCTCAGATTTCTGGTTGCTACTTACAGTAAGTCTTCCATACCCTAGCCCTAGGTGTACTTTTGCCTAATTTGAGAAGTTAATGATTTGTCCCATCTGGTCTAATTCTGGGAATTCCATCCGTGTAATGCAAACTATTACAGAGTATACTACTGAAAACCCTGTTTACCTCAGATCCTTGGAAGTTTGTACTTTAGCTGTGATATATATTGTGTACCATAAGGGCTCACTCTTATTTTGTGATATCATCGATTTGGATGTGTCCATACCAGCTTGGTATCATTGATTTCCTTGTTTTTAGAAAGAGCACTGTCAAAAAAATTCATCAGAAAGAGGTCTATAGACTTTTGGGGGAATGAATCATTTGCCTACTGTAGTTGTTTAGGAGCAAATATTTCAACTCCACACTGCCCGTACGCATTTTGGAATAGTTATCTTAAATAGTAAGCTTTATAAAGTTATTCCCCAGTCCTATGATTCCACAGACCAAATAAAATGTTATTTGAGGCATATATAGCATATAGTACTTCTCATCGAAATGCATTTTAATTGCCCTTTTCTGGAATGATCTGATCATGTGGTTGGACCTTGTTCCTCTTTTTCTTCGCCGTACAGGGAACACCATTCCAAAATAACGTCCTGGAGTTGTTTTCATTGCTTCATTATATTGATCCAAATGAGTTCTCTGACCCAAAGGATGATCCATTGTTCTCACCAATTGAATCTGAGCGGGGTCTGACAATAGATGAAAAAATTGCCCGCATTCCTGAGATTTTAAAGCCTAGGTGATTTTTCTGTCTAACGATGAAGTTATTTACTTTGTTTATTTGATAGCTTGGATGTGGCTCTTAGTTCTTTCATGTTTGATTTGCTAGGATGTTGAGGAGATTGAAAGCTAATGTGCTAAAAGATTCTATGCCAACAAAAAAGTGGGTAGAAGTTCCGTGTGCGCTCACAGATTCTCAGAGAGATCTTTACATTAATATTCTAGAGAAGAACTACTCAGAGTTGAACAGTGCTATTCAGGATGGTCAGTTGAAGAGTTTTCACTTGCATTTATCGTTAGTTTATATATACTTTTCCAGTTTGTCTTAATCTGCATCAAATTCTCTTGATAAAGCTGGTTTCTGCTAATGTTATTCTTGACCATGCATATAAACGTGTGCCACTTTGTATTAGAGAACACTCGGAGAAGTTGTTTAGTACAATGCCACTAGTGTCAGCGACAAACAACCAAAAGGGAACTTATAGCAACAAAAACAGGGCTACAAGAAAGCAAAAACTAGGCTACAGAACAGCAAAACCTGGCTAGTAAGTTCTGGATGTCTAGCATGCAACAGTCACTTCCTGTGATCCCTAGCGCTAGTGAAGCCGCCATAAGTTTGTCTCTGTCGACGACTTGTAGTCCAGCCTCCACCCATAAAATATGCAGGTGTTGCAATGCCTCCAGGTGGCTGGTTTGTGCTAACATTATGGCATTATGCGTGTGAAGTTTAAATACAGGAGAGCATTTTTTGCAAAGCGAGTGATATCTGTCCAATGCAACTTCTTTAGGCCTTCAATTTAGCATGGCCTTCTAGTGGTACGTGCTTTTACCACCAGTCACTTAACTGCAACACTACTAGAAAAGCGGGGTCATCCCACCATGGTTTTTGAGTCGCTGATTAGTCTCTGTATAGTCGCCGACTAATCGCCAAGTCGTTTTCCAAAAATCAGGGCGACTCGCGACTATACGCTGAGCCGCAGGGCTCACGGCGACTCGCCAAGTCGCGACTCAAAAACCTTGCATCCCACCAAAATCTTGGAAGCTCACCGACAGCATTTTTGACTTGTGGAACTTGCTTGCCTTGAAGTATTACCCGTATTATCATTTTCTCATGGAGAATCTCTCAGTGGTGGGAACCAAGTTATCTAACTTCACAGAATGTTCTTATAATTGGGCTTATGTACTTGTGCTAGCCAAGTAATATTTACATTGGGGCTGACAGATCTTGTGTGCACCTTTTCAGGTACGAAGCGTTCTCTGAACAACGTACTAATGGAACTGCGAAAATGCTGCAATCATCCGGTAGATTTTGCATCCATTTAGTTGTTGAAGGCTACATCTACTTCCCTCGAATCTTTCTTGCCATAAACTTGTGGAATTCCATGTGTCTTGATATTTTATGATAAGGAACATTTTGACAAAGATTTGTGTGAGGTGGCGATATAACATATTTAGTGCAGTGTGTCATCCATTTGAATTCTGCATTCTGTAGTATGTTTTCTTGCAAACTAATAGATTTTAACTTTAAGTCTCGCTTATCCTGCTAATTTGTTTCTCCTTCTCCAGTATTTGTTTACAGGATTGGATGTTAAACAACATGCAGGAGAAGATGTTCTCCAATCACTAGTTTCTGCATCAGGGAAACTTCAACTCTTACAGAAGGTGCCTTGACCTACTACTGCATCCTATCTAGGTGTTGCTCGCTTATTTGTTCCATATGTTTCGTTCTTGGATGTAATAATCGTCAATTCTTAATCTGCAGTTGCTCCCAAAATTGAAAGAGAGAGGGAACCGTGTATTGATTTTCTCCCAGATGAAGAAGATGCTTGATATTCTCGAGGACTTCCTTTCTTTCCTGGGATACACATATGCACGGTATGTTTCATTAATCAGGCCTGCATTTGCCATTCAATCTTCTGATGGATATATGATTACATTTATCCTATCCTACAGTGGTGCTCAATATTTCTTCGGTCGTTTCAGAGTATAGCTGACATTTTTTTCTCTCTCTTCTTTTCACTTAATATATCTGTGTTGGCGTGCAGCATTGATGGACAGACAACACTCTTTGAGAGGCAGGAGAGCATAAAAGAATACAACAACGCTGAAAGTGGAACATTTATTTTCTTGATGTCAACTCGTGCTGGTGGTATAGGTATTGACCTGGTATGAATTCTAATACTCACAGCCTCATCGGTTTTTATTTCTTCCACTTTGTGCAACTGGACTAACATTATTCACTATTATGGCAGCCTGGTGCTGATAGAGTAATTATATATGGTGAGTGGTTTTTAGTTATCTGCTTCATTCGCCTTAAATCCTCTTGGCACTTATTTTTCCTTTGTGTGTTCAGATCCAGACTTCAATCCATTTATGGACTTGCAAGCACAGTCCAGGGCTCACCGGATTGGCCAGACCCGACCGGTGGTTGTTTACCAGCTTATCACAAAATGTTCTGTTGAAGCGAAGATATTGCAGAAGTCTAAGCAGAAGCTGGCCATTGAAAATATTTTAATGAACTCTTCCAAGAAGCCGCCAAGTGCAGATGAGCTGAAGTCCATTCTACTACATGGAGCCAAGATAATTCAGGACAAAAAGGAGATTAAAGCTGTATCAATCCATTATGATGACGATGCCATTGAGAATCTCCTCAAGCTAGACCCTTCTAGTGATGAGATGTGCACTAAAGATGGCAACGGTTATCTCGGTGGCATCGAGAGCTTTCCTCATGGTGCCGAGGACGTAGTACCTCCCTCCCCCAAGGTTGAGGATTTAAAAGTATTCAAGCCTGCCACTCCCAAGGTGGATCTTGGCCGCGGGAGAAGGCACAGGAACGTCGTGAAGTATTTCGAGGAGACGGACAATGAAGACAGCGATGACATCTACGCTCCAGAGGCTTCCTCCGAGTCCAGTAGCTCTTCCTCTGATGATGAAACAGATGAAGAAATTCCTGAAGTAGCACGAGCTAGAACTGAAATAGACATGAAAGCTGAAACAGTGAGCGTTGTGAAGCCAGAAGTAGCTCCCATTCCTGGCAACCCCTTTGACTTCCTCAGAGTCAGAGTCCGGCAGCTCTTCCTCGGATGATGAAATGGAAGAGGTTAAGCCTATTGTAGCAGGCGTGAAGCCTCAAGCGTCCGGCAGCTCTTCCTCAGAGTCAGACTCCGGCAGCGCTCTTCCTAGGATGATGAAACCGAAGAGGTTAAGTCTGTTGTAGCACCTGACAGTTGATGCAGAAACTCAGGCTAGTCGTCCATTCCAGGGCCTTAAGGGACCCTTTTGTATAGGATTATCTATATAACTGCTTAAGTAGAATTATGTGGCTGATTTACATGCCGACTTCTTTTGGGGCATCTGTCCATGTATGGTGAAAACTGACGAGTGATGGCACCTTTATTACCTTATTTATGGTTGCTGATTGTTAGGAATGGGCAACTAACTTTACTGAGGGCCAAAGGCCAATACATATACATGTGTGATAAAATGCAGGAAACCCCTTATATAATGGGGATAAACCAGAAAGAGACTATACACATCTAACACCCCCCCTCAAACTCATGGTGGATCAACAACACTGAGTTTGGAGAGGAAAAAGGCATGCTGCGCCTGAGTTTGTGCCTTCGTGAAGAAGTCAGCCAACTGTAACTCAGAGGGCACATAGTGAAGAGCGAGAGTCTGATCCTGCACAGCAGCACGCACGAAGTGGGCATCCACACCGATGTGCTTAGTGAGCTCATGCTTCACCGGGTCACGCGCAATATTGATAGCACCAGTACTGTCTGACAGTAAGGGAGTCGAGGTAGCAGCAGACACACTAAAATCCTCAAGTAACCACCGTAACCAGATCACCTCAGCCGTCAGCATAGCCATGGCTCGCAACTCAGCCTCTGTACTCGAGCGAGAAACTGCAGTCTGTATCTTTGTCTTCCAAGCAATAAGAGAGCCACGAAGAAAGACACAATAAGCAGACAGCGAGCGTCGATCAGAGGGATCACTAGCCCAGGTAGCATCAGAGTAAGCCTGGAGCTCAAGAGAACTGGAGCGGGGAAAGAAAAGGCGCTGAGAGATCGTGCCACGAAGATATCGTAGAACACGGAGGAGGTGACTATAGTGGACAGAGGTGGGGGCTGAAACAAACTGACTCAGGATGTGAACATGATAGGAGATGTCAGGACGCATAACAGCAAGATAGACAAGGCTACTAACGAGGTGACGATAGCGAGTGGGATTAGGAAGAGGTCACCATCAGATGCACGAAGCTGAACATTGAGCTCCATAGGAGTCACAACGGTGCGGTCATCACTGAGAGCAACTCGAGCGAGAAGATCCTGAATATATTTCTATTGAGAGATGTAGAAGCCATCAGAGGTCGAGGAGATCTCAATCCCAAGAAAATAGCGAAGAGGACCAAGATCAGTCATGAGGAACTGGTCGTGAAGGCGGGCCTTAACAAAGGCAATGTAGTCAGAGTCGTCACCAGTGATGATCATGTCATCAACATAAAGAAGGAGAAGAGTCCGACCACGAGGAGATGTGTGAACAAACAACGCGGGATCATGATCACTGGGCAAGAAACCAGCGGCAGTCACCACAAAGGCAAAGCGCTCAAACTAGGCGCGAGGGGCCTGTTTAAGACCATAGAGGGAGCGGCGAAGTCGACAGACCATACCGTCAGGAGCATAGTACCCCGGTGGTGGCTGCATGTAAACCTCCTCACGCAACTCGCCATTAAGAAAAGTGTTCTGAACATCAAGTTGAGAGATAGACCAATGACGAACAGAAGCAACAGCAAGAAGAGTGCAAACAGTGGTCATATGGGCCACAGGAGCGAATGTCTCATCATAATCGCGTCCCTGCTCCTGCTGAAAACCACGGGCCACAAGGCGCGCTTTGTAGCGCTCAAGAGAACCATCAGAGCGAGTCTTAACCTTATAGACCCACTTGCAGGTGATGGGACGGACACCGGAAGGGAGGGAAACCAGATCCCATGTGCCAGAGCGCTCAAGGGCAGCAAGCTCTTCGGCCATCGCAAGCTGCCATTCAGGCTGAGTCATGGCAGTCCGATAGGAAGTGGGCTCAGCAATAACAGAGAGACCGTACCGATCAGGAGAGTAGCGATCAGGCGGGGGGCGAGGCCGAGCACGGAGGTTATGAACCGGGGGAGGCGTGAAAGGAGGTGCACCAGAGGTGGAAGGCGCATCAGGGGAAACATCCTCAGAACGAGGGCGACGAGTATAGTGAAGAGGAAATGGTGAGAGAGGACGACGGACTGGAGATGATGGTGGAGAGTTGGAGGAGGAGGATGGGGAAGATGGTGTCGGTGGTGAAGGAGAAGGAAGAAGAGGTGCAGGCGAAGGAGGAAAAACATGAGGAGGCACATAGCAGGGTGTATCAGGGAGAAGAAGAAAAGAAAGATCGTCCACAGAGAAGCTCGAGGTAGAAGGACGTGGGTAGTAAGAGCGAGACTCGTCAAAGGTCACATCACGCGAGATGCGCAAACGACGACCAACAGGATCCCAGCAGCGATAGCCCTTGTGCTCATCGCTGTAGCCAAGAAAAACACACTCAACCGACTGAGCAGTCAGTTTGGTGCGTTCTCGCGGGGCAAGAAGGGCATAGCACACACATCCAAACATACGAAGAGCTGAGTAGTCAGGAGAGCGACCAGTGAGACACTCCATAGGAATACCACCCTGCAGAGCAGTCGATGGCTGTATGTTGATGAGATAGGTGGATGCAGAAACAGCCTCAGCCCAAAAATGGGGTGGGAGAGAGGCGGCAATCATCAGAGCATGAGCCGTCTCAAGTAGATGACGATGCTTACGTTCGGCAACGCCATTCTGAGCATGTGCACCAGGACATGAGAATTGGGCAAGAGTACCTTGTTCTGCAAGAAAACCACGCAACAGCTGGGAGATAAACTCACCAGCGGAGTCAGCACGAAAAGTACGAATGGGCGTGGAAAACCGGGTGTGAACCATGGCAGCAAAACGTTTGTATATAGAGAGAACCTCGCTACGAGATTTCATAAAGTAGAGCCAAGTGTAGCGAGAGAAATCATCAATAAACAAGATAAAGTAGCGGTAACCACCTTTCGAATCAAAGGGAGCAGGACCCCATACATCAGAATGAACTAAGTCAAAAGGACGCTGAGATACCGACTCACTGGTAGAATAAGGTAACTGGGTCTGTTTGCCAAGTCTGCAGCCAGTACAAGGTAAAGAAACATCTCCAGATACAGACCCTAAGAGGCCCTGACGAACTAAAGAAGACAAGCGAGAGCCACATAGGTGACCAAGGCGATGATGCCACTGATGGAAGGACGCAGACGAAGAGGCAGCAAGAGCATGGGAGCTGGCTAAAGTGGTGGCAGCGGAAGGAACACAAAGCCAGTCAACCTCCCAAAGGCCCTCTGACTCACGGCGCCGGGGGGCAGCATCAATCAAAGCCTTGGTGCGATGATCCTGAATGGAGCAAGAGTCAGTATCAAGAATGACACGACAACCAGAATAAGTAAGTTGGGCAGCGGAAAAAAGATTCATGGTGAGGCGAGGAACATGTGAAACACTAGGAACAGAAAAAGATGGAGTGGAAAGAAGACCACGGCTAGCAACAGGAAGAGGTGTGCCATCAGCGGTAAGAACATTAACAGGCGAATCAAGAGGTCGGAGAGAAGACAGCACAGAAGAATCAGAAGACATATGAAAAGAGGCGCCAGAATCCAGAACCCACGAAGATGTACCTGACTGTGTAGATGCCTGCGGTGGGGGGGCAGTGGCTGCAGTCACAGCAGCAGCGGAACCGGTCGACAAAGAGCCTGAGGAAGCTAAGAGACGCTTGAGCCTCATAATGTCCTGGTCAGTGAGTGACGGGGTCGAGGAGGATCCAGGAGTCCCACTGGAAGAGGAGCGCCTCTGGTCTCGCTTCTTCTCACGGCAATTAGACTCTGGGTGACCTGACTGAGAGTAGTAGCCACAAAAGGTGTCACGGCGCGACCGGCCCCTCTCAGCATAAGAAGGACGACCCACCCCCCTGAAGGAGTAGGCAGGAGCGGTGGAGCAGTGAGGCGAGTAGGTGGCAGAGGAGCTCGGGTGGCCAACACTGATGGAACCACAAGTAACCCAGTAGAGCGTAGGCGGGTCTCTTTAGCACGAAGCTCAGCAAGTACCTCCGAGATAGGAACACGACCACGAGCGAGAAGGTGAGCACGGTGAGGCTCGAACTCAGAGCGAAGACGAGATAAGAACTCGTGAACCCGCTGAAACTCCAAATCGGACCGTGTAGTCTGACAGCAACGACAAGTTCCACAAATGACGGTCCGAAGAGAGTCAAGCTGACGCCAGATGGCAGAGCACTGTGAATATAACTCATCAATAGAGGAATCACCTTGCTGGAGTGCATGCTCCTGACGCACCACAGATAGGTAGAGAGCATCACCAGAGGGCTGATAGCGCTGACAGAGATAAGACCATATCGCTGCAACTGTGCCAAGTCCCATGAACTCCGAGGCAAACTGAGGAAGGACACTCGCAGTAAGAACAGCAGCAGCACGAGATCATTGCACCACTGAGTGTAAGCAGACAGATCATCACGATAGGCAGAAAGGGCATCCGAATAGGCTGACATCTGCTGATCATAGGCATCAACTGCAGTATCATCGAGAGCCTTGGCGCATCGCGATCAGCCTGAGAAGCATCAGCAGCAAGAACCAGCGGTGCTGGCGGGGTAGGAGCCACTGGAGCAATAGGGCAAGGCGGACAGGGGACCTCGCCAGAGAGAACACCCCACAGAAGGAGACCGCGCATGTGGATACGCACAAACCCCGCAAACTCGGCATAGTTGGTGCCATCGAAGATCACCGAGCACCGAGGAACGGCGACATAGCCCGAAGAAGACATGAGGAGCTCTTTTTTGTCAACTGCTACAGTAGACTGCTACAGGAGACCCCGATCCAGATCGGGATCGGGCTCGCGCTGGCTCCATCCAGCCCCGATGGAGGAAGCGGGGGGGGGGGAGGGCGAGCGTGGGAGTGGCCGGCCCTGGGCAGCACCGGCTGCAGCAGGAGGCGGCCAGGGGCGACAGGGCGCGGGGAGGTCGCGGCCGGGCGCGGGGAGGTGGCTGCCGGGCGCGGGGAGGCGCGGGGAGGTGGCTGCCTGCTGCGGCCGAGCACGGGAAGGCGTGGGGCGGCGCGGGACAGCAACGGCAGGCCGCGGCCGAGCTCGGGGCAGCGCAGGCCGGGGCGAGACGGCGTGGCGGCGGGGAAGGAGAGAGCCGGAGGCGAGGGAGGAGGTGGCCGGCGCCGGCGACGAGGTAGAGGGAGGCCGGCGACGGGGGAGCTAGGCACGGAGCTGCGAGCGTGCGGGGGCGGGAGAGGAACCTAAGCATCTGATACCATGTTAGGAATGGGCAACTAACTTTACTGAGGGCCAAAGGCCAATACATATACATGTGTGGTAAAGTGTAGGAAACCCCTTATACAATGGGGATAAACCAGAAAGAGACTATACACATCTGACACTGATTATAGCTACGTAAGAATTATGAGTGATGGCATCTATATTACCTTCTTATAAGAATTATGGTTGCTGATACTGGTAACACCTCGCACTTGCACATTTTTCTCTCCTGATGAGGAAATGCAGAAGCTGCCTTGCATTGCTGACATGGCTAATACTCCCAATCTACAACTCCCAACTGTCTAAGGAGCAAATTCCGGGCTTTGATTGTGTTGAAGTAAACTGATGATGATGAATTGTGTGATGCTGAAGACCGCGGCATTCTATACCTCCAAATCCACCAAACGGTGGGCATGAAGTCCTTCCCGGGCTGGTGGTCTTGCTATGGATCTGGCCATGCAAGGACCTTATGCATAAGGTTTGCGAAAAGAGGGCGACCGGAGCAGAGGCGACCCACCAGGACCCATGTCTGTCCCTTTGGGTTCGGCGGCGGCGACGCTTTGCTGTTATTCTTTTGAGATTTCGTCAAGCTCATGTGCCTTGGGTCGTGGCATGGCGTCGTCTTCGGGCTCATGCCCGACAACGAGGCCTTGCCATTTGTAGTGGACTTGTGCGTTTTTTCAATGCGGTTTACCCTATTTGGTTCATTCCTTGATCTGCTTGTAGAAGAGATTCATCACTGCCTTGTATTGTTCGGCGTTGTGGCTTCATTTATAATGGGAGGCGAAAACTATTCCAAGAATGGTCTCTTCTGATTTGTCAACACCTTGGCCGGTGTTGTAGTCCCCTCCGCGACGCCGGTTCAACCCCCAAGACCTTGACAGTGTTGTACCAAGACTTACGGAGTAGTGAGCGTCGATAGTCCAATGCAGACACCAATGCGGATAATTAATCAGTCTCCAAATATTCGGATCTGGTAGCCCGGACATTTTTACCATCCAATGATGATCATCAAAATTGTTTGGACTTACATCCGAAATCCCACAAATCAGAACCAAACCTAGGGAGGTTTGGGGGAGTCAGGACATTCGTCACGTCGAATTCCGACACCCCCGGCCCACCAAAATACCCTATCCGTAGCCTTTTTCACCCCCATGCCGTCCCTCCCCACGCGCTCCGTATCCGCACCCTCATAGCCGCCGCCGTTGTACCACACCGGCCGCAGCTCAAGCCTTGCCGGAACTTCCCCACCGCACCTACTCACCTGCCCACCTTGGACTAAGCCGCTGTTCCACCCCGGATCCGGCCGCAACCCAGGTATCCTCCGCCCTTTGTGGATGTCGGACATGGCTGAAACCACGCTCGGCAAGTGTTCGGTCAAATGTCGTTTCCAATTTTTTTGACGTTACCGTTGTTTACTTTGAAACGAACACGGTGGAAACGTACTCGGTGGAAGGGGGAGGGTGAATTGTTGTGTGAGGCATGGTTGGACATAAGTGTGGAGTTTCAAGGCATGAAGCAAAATGTCGTGACATTTTGGCAACGTGTACATGCATGTTTGGTTCAATGAGCACAAGCACTACATGCCCTACAATGTGAAAGTGAAACATGATTGCGGTGTGAAGTCGGTACTCTATCGATGGCATGCCATTCAGAAAAACCGCCAACAAGCATTGTGTTGTGTGTATTGCACAATTGCAAATAAGGTGACCAAGGGGCGCGTCATCCGAAGAACCCATAAGATTTGCTTCTTGTTGCTCTACTGGGTAATCATTTCATTGGTTTGCTCAATGTTGCAACTTGGGACGTCTTTGGTTACCCGCATGAGGACCAACCAGGCCCGCACAGAAAAAAAATGTGGTGTTTGGTTACCTGCGTTCACTGTTTGGCCTGCACTGCACAAAGCTTTAAGCACCTTGGGGCCAGGCCTGGTGGGAATCGTCGAATCAAAAGTTTTTCCACAGCCAGGCCCGCGATTTGCACGTGGGCGATGGCGGTTGCACGCGTGGAACCACGTTTTGAGACGTCACATTGTTTCTTGCAGCACCGACAATAATTACCCTCACCTTCCCTGACCGCTCTCTCTCTCCATTCCCCCTCTCACACCGGCGACGATGATCAACGGATCGGAGAAAAACAAGGCGACCACCGGCCTCCATCAGGGGCATCACCAACATCTCCCGCAACACTTCGGCAATGGCGGTAAGCCCTATTTTCACCTCCTAGCTTATGATTTTTGTATCCGATCCGCGTTTAGATTCGACCTGCGTCCTAGGGGAATGGGGAATCAGGATAAATAGTCATAGTATTGATCAACACTTCTTCATGAGTACTATGGCAATGGGGACAATCCCCTATGGGGACCCCAAGAACATCCCCATCCCCATCTATTCCCCTTCATCTCATCCCCATCCCTGTTTACCTGACTGGGGATGAAATTTCCCCATACCCATGCCCTGGGGAACGGGGCCCCATTAGGGTCCCCATCCCCATAAATAGATATTAATATACACAATATGACAAACTATAATCAACATATATACATTGTGTTGTCCTTGCCTTGCTCATGCTGATCTAGGTTGTATTGACTTCTTGGTCATGGTGGCGAGTGAGATGAGGATGTGAGGTAGGTTTAAGGTTTTCTTCAGTTTTTTTGTTTTGGAAAGGTTTTTTGTGAATGTTTTAAGGTTGACCACGATATCATAGTTAAAAGTGGGTCCCGATGGGTATTGGGTCTGGGGAATAGGATATCGTCCCCATCCCCGTTGTACCCTATGGGGAATAAATTAGTTCGGTAAATATCCCCATGGGGAAAATTTTCACCCATCCCCACCCCCTAATAGATGAATTCCCCATGCCCCATTGCCATCCTACTAGCGATGGATTTCAGGGTTCCAATCAGGATTGGGATTCGAGGTTAATCTTACACAGTAGCGGTAAATCCTAGCCGCGGCGACCCTGGAGGTGCTTGGAGCGGCGGGCCCCCTTGACCTTGTAGTTCTTTCAAACCTCGACCATAGCATGCACCCTCTTGTCATCCTCGTCATCGTCCAGATCGATTGGCATACTATGGTGCCCTGGCTCCAGCGCCTTGACCACCACCTCCACCGCTTCTTCTTCCTCCTCCAGCTCCATAGTGATGATCTACAGTGCCACCTCTATCTTAGCCCAGAATGTCGTGGCACATTTGTCTTGAGGAGCTTTGTACCCCCTGTACCTGGCCCATCTTGCTCTCTGACCAGCATCGCCGGAGTCGGCCTGATTCATGGCCCAAAGCAAGATGTCCACCAACATAGTGCTCTTCACTTGGTCATGAATCAGCGTCTTTGAAAGCACAAGTGCTCCCTGGGTGGTTTTGATAATTAATGTCAACATATCTCTTGTTGTACTAATGTTTTATCTAGAATATTTTAGACAAGTTCAACAGATGGAGTGGCGTGGACAAGAGGATGTGGAACTCCTTCAAAATGCTAAGGACAAAAGATTGGCTCAAGCTCAAAAGCTCAAGACTCTACATTTTACTTTTAGTGATCCAAGATCACATTGAGTCCATAGGAAAGCCAATACTATTAAAAGGGGGTGAGGTGTTGCTTAATGGCTTGCTTGCTCAAAATGCTTAGTGAGATGCTACAAAACCCTCAACCACTTTCTCATATCCACATATGTCCCAAACCAAAAGTCAAACTCGGCCCCACCAAAACATTCTATCCGGCGCCACCGACTTCACTTGACATAGCCACTGCCAGAAACCCTAATCAATTCGGTCTCACCGATGGGATCCCGGTCTCACCGAGATGGGCTTGCAAACTCTCTGGTCCCTATTGCAATAAATTCGGTCTAACCGAGATTTGTAACCGGTCTCACCGAGTTTGCCTGACCAACTCTCTGGTTAGCTTATTACAAAAATCGGTCCCACCGAGTTTGTGTAATCGGTCAAACCGAGATGAGGTTTTACCCTAACCCTAGCACATCGGTCCCACCGAGTTGATCATATCGGTCCACCGAAATGCCTAACAGTCACATTATGAACTAAATCGGTCCGACCGAGTTTGCTGATTCGGTCCCATTGAGTTTGGTGATTTGTGTGTAACGGTTAGATTTTGTGTGGAGGCTATATATACCCCTCCACCCACTCTTCATTCGTGGGGAGAGCCATCAGAACATGCCTACACTTCCAGCATACATTTTCTGAGAGAGAACCACCTAATCATGTGTTGAGGTCAAGATATCCCATTCCAACCAAATAAATCTTGATCTCTAGCCTTCTCCAACTTGCTTTCCACTCAAATCATCTTTCCACCAAATCCAAATCTATGAGAGAGAGTTGAGTGTTGGGGAGACTATCATTCGAAGCACAAGAGCAAGGAGTTCATCATCAACACACCATCTATTACCTTTTGGAGAGTGGTGTCTCCTAGATTGGTTAGGTGTCACTTGGGAGCCTCCGTCAAGATTGTGGAGTTGAACCAAGGAGTTTGTACGGGCAAGGAGATCGCCTACTTCGTGAAGATCTACCCTAGTGAGGCAAGTCCTTCGTGTGCGATGGCCATGGTGGGATAGACAAGGTTGCTTCTTCGTGGACTCTTCTTGGGTGGAGCCCTCCATGGACTCGCGCAACCATTACCCTTCGTGGGTTGAAGTCTCCATCAACGTGGATGTACGATAGCACCACCTATCGGAACCACACCAAAAATCTCCGTGTCTCCAATTACGTTTGCACACTCCAATCCCATCCCTTTACATTCTTGCAAATTGCATGCTTTACTTTCCGCTGCTCATATACTCTTGTCATGCTTGCTTGATATGTATTGTGAATGTTTAAACTTGTGCTAAAACTCCACCCCAACTTGAAGAAATTAAAAACTGCAACTTTTTCTTGCTAAGAGTCTATTGACCCCCCTCTAGACACCTCTTCTCGATCCTTTCAATTGGTATCAAAGCATTGGTCTCCATTGCTTTGGTTTAAACACCTTTGGAGGAAGATGGATGAGTCTACGTTGGGGAGTCTTAGACGTAGAGTGCATATACTTGATGGAGAGTACATTCATGAGTGGAAAAATGAGATGCTTGAGATTTTCAATGAATATCACTTGAACAAGTACATTACTAGTCCTTGCATTCCCCCTAGTGATCCTTTGCATCTCACTCCCGATGAGGATCTTGACATGATTCACAATCTTAGAACTATCAATCTTATCATTAGAGGATTGCCTAAAAATTTGATTGCTAGCTTACCTGCTCTTGATTATGCTTACACCATATGGAGATTTCTTGAGGAACGATTACCAAATTATTCCTTGAAGAATCTAGATGAGATTCTCCATAAGTCTATTGCCTTGAATAGGATGAGTACTAGTGATCCCAAGTTTGATGATTGCCTGTTTGAGCTTCATGATCTCATGCGTGCCAAAGGAGATGTTGGAATTATTAGCAATATCATTTCCGAAGTCATTAGAATCCATAGATATGAACATTATTACGATCATACTTCTAATAAATCACCTTCTTTAGGAAATGATCAATTACAAGATGATGTTGAACATGGATACTATGATGAGGATGATGATAGTGATTTTGATCTCGATGAGTCTATGAGACACTTTGGTCTTATGGCTAATCTTCGCGGCTACATGGCTGGAGGAAAGGAATGGGTCCTTGATAGTGGATGTACCGACCATATGACCGGAGACAAGGATATGTTTCGTGAGCTTGCTGAAAACGACGGCCCTCGGAAGTACGTCACTTTTGGTGATAACTCAAAGGGTAAAGTGGTTGGCCTTGGTAAGGTGGCCATCTCACATGATAGCTCCATACAAAATGTTATGCTCGTTGAATCTCTTGGCTACAATTTACTTTCCGCATCTAGACTTGCCGACTTTGGTTTCAATGTCCTATTTACTGAAGTAGATTGACAAGTGTTTCATAGAGATAATCATAAAATGGTCTTTACTGGTATACGTAGAGGTGATCTTTACATTGTTGACTTCACTAAAAAGGCTCAACCTAGAACTTGCTTAATTGCTAAATCTTCAAAAGGCTGGTTGTGGCATAGAAGGCTAGGTCATGTGGGCATGCGAAATCTTGATAAGCTTATTAAAGGTAATCATATCCTTGGAGTAAAAGATGTTATGTTTGACAAGGATAGATTGTGCAGTGCTTGTCAAGCAGGAAAACAGGTTGGAGAAAGTCACCCCGTGAAGAACATCATGACCACGAGAAGACCGCTCGAGCTACTTCATATGGATCTCTTTGGTCCCAATGCCTACAAGAGTCTCGGTGGAAACTCATTCGGTCTAGTTATAGTCAATGATTTTTCAAGATTTATGTGGGTGTTATTTCTTGATGATAAATTGCAGGTCCAAAAGATCTTCAAGAATTTCGCTAGGAAGGCCCAAAATCAATTTGAGGTGAAGATCAAGAAGGTTTGCAGCGACAACGGAACGGAGTTCAAGAACGCAAATGTGGATACCTTTCTTGACGAAGAAGGGATTTCACACGAGTTCTCGGCTACGTACACACCTCAACAAAATGGAGTTGTTGAGAGGAAGAACCAAACTCTTATTGAGATGGTGAGAACGATGCTTGATGAGTACAAGACTCCAAAACACTTTTGGGCAGAAGCGGTTGAGACGGCTTGTCATGCAACAAATCGCTTGTATCTTCACAAGCTACTCGGCAAGACGACATACGAGCTCCTCACCGGTACCCCAAGTTGGATACTTTCGAGTATTCGGCTCAAAGTGCTACATTCTTGATAAGCATCGTCGTTCTAAATTTGCTCCTAAATCTCATGAGGGTTTCCTACTTGGTTATGGCTCAAACTCTCACACTTACCGTGTCTACAATGATTTCACCCGAAAGGTTGAAGAGACGGTAGATGTGAAGTTTGATGAATCTCACGGCTCGCAAGTAGAGCAATTGCCAATTGATGTAGGAGACAAAGACCCTTCGGAAGCAATCCAAGACTTGTCTATTGGCAAGATTCGTCCAACGGAGGTGAAGGAGAGTACCTCGTCCGTCCAAGTGGAAGCTTCTACCTCACGACAAGGTGAACCAAGAGTTGACATGGAAGCATCCACAAGTGGGACACATCAATATGGAGAAAACGAGGAAATGCATCAAGATGAACCACATCAACCTCCTTCTCCACCACGACGAGAGAACAACACCGTCAACAATGAAGAAGGCCAAGAAGAAGGACAAGATGATGAAGAAGATGTTCCACCCCGACCCAAGCAAAAGCTCTCACGAGTTCGAGCACGAGTCTCAAGAGACCATCCCGTCGAACAAATCTTCAAAGATATTCAAACCGGGAGAATCACTCCCTCTAAAACTCGTTTGGCTAACTTTTGTGAACATTGTTCATTCATCTCTAGCATTGAACCTACGAAGGTTGAAGAAGCATTGGAAGATCCGGATTGGATAAATGCCATGCACGAAGAGCTACACAACTTTGAGAGAAATCAAGTGTGTACATTGGTCGAGAAGCCCGACAACAACCACAACATCATTGGTACCAAATGGGTGTTTCGCAACAAGCAAGACGAAGATGGTCAAGTCGTCCGCAACAAAGCACGTCTCGTCACCCAAGGCTACACTCTGCTACCTCTTGAGCACTGCGTTGGTTTTCTCTTGAAGAGGAAAGGGTGATGCAGCAAAGTAGCGTAAGTATTTCCCTCAGTTTTCGAGAACCAAGGTATCAATCCAGTAGGAGGCTGCACGCGAGTCCCTCGCACCTACACAAACAAATAAATCCTCGCAACCAACGCGATAAGGGGTTGCCAATCCCTACACGGTCACTTATGAGAGTGAGATCTGATAGATATGATAAGATAATATTTTTGGTATTTTTATGATAAAGATGCAAAGTAAAATAAAAGCAACGGAAATAACTAAGTGTTGGAAGATTAATATGATGGAAAATAGACCCGGGGGCCATAGGTTTCACTAGTGGCTTCTCTCAAGAGCATAAGTATTTTACGGTGGGTGAACAAATTACTGTTGAGCAATTGACAGAATTGAGCATAGTTATGAGAATATCTAGGTATGATCATGTATATAGGCATCACGTCCGAGACAAGTAGACCGACTCCTGCCTGCATCTACTACTATTACTCCACACACCGACCGCTATCCAGCATGCATCTAGAGTATTAAGTTCATAAGAACAGAGTAACGCCTTAAGCAAGATGACATGATGTAGAGGGATAAATTCATGCAATATGATAAAAAAACCATCTTGTTATCCTCGATGGCAACAATACAATACGTGCCTTGCTGCCCCTACTGTCACTTGGAAAGGACACCGCAAGATTGAACCCAAAGCTAAGCACTTCTCCCATTGCAAGAAAGATCAATCTAGTAGGCCAAACCAAATTGATAATTCGAAGAGACTTGCAAAGATAACCAATCATACATAAAAGAATTCAGAAGATTCAAATATTGTTCATAGATAAACTTGATCATAAACCCACAATTCATCAGTCTCAACAAACACGCCACAAAAGAAGATTACATCGAATAGATCTCCACGAGAGAGGGGGAGAACATTGTATTGAGATCCAAAAAGAGAGAAGAAGCCATCTATCTAATAACTATGGACCCGAAGGTCTGAGGTAAACTACTCACACATCATCGGAGAGGCTATGGTGTTGATGTAGAATCCCTCCGTAATCGATGCCCCCTCCGCGGAGCTCCGGAACAGGCCCCAAGATGGGATCTCGTGGGTACAGAAGGTTGCGGCGGTGGAATTAGTTTTTGGCTCCGTATCTGATCATTTGGGAGTACGTAGGTATATATAGGAGGAAGGAGTACGTCGGTGGAGCAACGTGGGGCCCACGAGGGTGGAGGGCGCGCCTGGGGGGGGGGGGTAGGCGCGCCCCCCTACCTCGTGGCTTCCTGGAAGCTTCCTTGACGTAGGGTCCAAGTCTCCTGGATCATGTTCGTTCCGAAAATCACGTTCCCGAAGGTTTCATTCCGTTTGGACTCCGTTTGATATTCTTTTTCTGCGGAACTCTGAAATAGGCAAAAAAAAGCAATTCTGGGCTGGGCCTCTGGTTAATAGGTTAGTCCCAAAAATAATATAAAAGTGAATAATAAAGCCCAATAATGTCCAAAACAGAAGATAATATAGCATGGAGCAATCAAAAATTATAGATACGTTGGAGACGTATCAAGCATCCCCAAGCTTAATCATATAGTTTAGTCATGCTCCATTTTTTCGTCACACAAGAATGCTCTCATCATGCACAACCCTGATGACAAGCCAAGCAATTGTTTCATACTTTATTAATCTCAAACTTTTTCAACCTTCACGCAATACATGAGCGTGAGCCATGGATATAGCACTATGGGTGGAATAGAATATGATGATGGGGGTTATGTGGAGAAGACAAAAAAGGGAGAAAGTCTCACATCAACGAGGCTAATCAATGAGCTATGGAGATGCCCATCGATTGATTTTAATGCAAGGAGTAGGGATTGCCATGCAACGGATGCACTAGAGCTATAAATGTATGAAAGCTCAACAAAAGAAACTAAGTGGGTGTGCATCCAACTTGCTTGCTCACGAAGACCTAGGGCACTTGAGGAGGCCCATTTTTGGAATATACAAGCCAAGTTCTATAATGAAAAAAATTCCCACTAGTATATGAAAGTGACAAAATGAGAGACTCTTTATCATGAAGATTATGGTGCTACTTTGAAGCACAAGTGTGGTAGAAGGAAAGTAGCATTGTCCCTTTTTATTTCTCCCTTTTTTGGGCCTTTTCTTTTTTTGGCCTTTTTTGGGACAATGCTCTATTAAATGATGATCATCACACTTCTATTTATTTACAACTCAATGATTACAACTCGATACTAGAACAAGGTATGACTCTATATGAATGCCTCCGGCGGTGTACCGGGATATGCAATGAACCAAAAGTGACATGTATGAAAGAATTATGAATGGTGGCTTTGCCACAAATACTATGTCAACTACATGATCATGCTAAGCAATATGACAATGATGAACATGTCATGATAAACGGAACGGTGGAAAGTTGCATGGCAATATATCTCGGAATGGCTATGGAAATGCCATAATAGGTAGGTATGGTGGCTGTTTTGAGGAAGATATAAGGAGGTTTATGTGTGAAAGAGCGTATCATATCACGGGGTTTGGATGCACCGGCGAAGTTTGCACCAACTCTCAATGTGAGAAAGGGCAATGCACGGTACCGAAGAGGCTAGCAATGATGGAAAGGTGAGAGTGCGCATAATCCATGGACTCAACATTAGTCATAAAGAACTCACATACTTATTGCAAAAATCTACAAGTCATCAAAAACCAAGCACTACGCGCATGCTCCTAGGGGGATAGATTGGTAGGAAAATACCATCGCTCGTCCCCGACCGCCACTCATAAGGAGGACAATCAAAGAACACCTCATGTTTCAAATTTGTTACATAACATTTACCATACGTGCATGCTACGGGACTTGCAAACTTCAACACAAGTATTTCTCAAATTCACAACTACTCAACTAGCACAACTTTAATATCACTACCTCCATATCTCAAAACAATCATCAAGCATCAAACTTCTCTTAGTATTCAACACACTCATAAGAAAGTTTTTACTAATCTTGAATACCTAGCATATTAGGTTTATTTAAGCAAATTACCATGCTATTTTAGACTCTCAAAATAATCTAAGTGAAGAATGAGAGATCAATAGTTTCTATAAAACAAGTCCACCACCGGGTTCTAAAAGATATAAGTGAAGTACTAGAGCAAAACTATATAACTCAAAAGATATAAGTGAAGCACATAGAGTATTCTAATAATTTCCGAATCATGTGTGTGTCTCTCAAAATGTGTGTACAGCAAAGATGATTGTGGTAAACTAAAAGGCAGAGACTCAAATCATACAAGACGCTGCAAGCAAAACACATATCATGTGGTGAATAAAAATATAGCTCCAAGTAAAGTTACCAATGAAAGTAGACGAAAGAGGGGATGCCTTCCGGGGCATCCCCAAGCTTTGGCTTTTTCGTGTCCTTAGATTATCTTGGGGGTGCCATGGGCATCCCCAAGCTTAGGCTCTTGCCACTCCTTTTTCCATAATCCATCAAATCTTTTACCCAAAACTTGAAAACTTCACAACACAAAACTTAACAGAAAATCTGGTGTGCTCCGTTAGCGAAAGAAAACAAAAGACCACTTCAAGGTACTGTAATGAACTCATTCTTTATTTATATTGGTGTTAAACCTACTATATTCCAACTTATTTATGGTTTATAAACTATTTTATTAGCCATAGATTCATCAAAATAAGCAAACAACACACGAAAAACAGAATCTGTCAAAAACAGAACAGTCTGTAGTAATCTGTAACTAACGCAAACTTCTGGAACTCCTAAAAATCAGCCAAAATAGGACGACTTAGAAAATTTGTTTATTGATCTGCAGCAATTGGAATCAATATTTTGTCACGTTTTAGCAAACTTCTGGAACTCCTAAAAATCAGCCAAAATAGGACGACTTAGAAAATTTGTTTATTGATCTGCAGCAATTGGAATCAATATTTTGTCACGTTTTGGTGATGTTTAACAATTATTTTCGTGAACAGAAAGTTTCTGGAATTTTCTGCAAGATCAAATAACTATCATCCAAGAAGATCCTATATGTTTAACTTGGCACAAACACTAATTAAAACATAAAACACATCTAACCAGAGGTTAGAACAAATATTTATTGAATAACAGCAAGGAAAAATATTGGGTTGTCTCCCAACAAGCGCTTTTCTTTAAAGCCTTTTAGCTAGGCATTGATAATTTTAATGATGCTCACATGAAAGACAAGAATTGAAGCACAAAGAGAGCATCATAAAACACGTGACAAATACATCTAAGTCTAACATACTTCCTATGCATAGGCATCTTATAGAAAAACAAATTATCATAGCAAGCAAAAACTAGCATATGCAAGGAAGCGGAAAGGAACAATAGCAATCTCAACATAACGAGAGGTAATTTAGTACCATATTTTCCTCTCTCATAATAATTACATGTAGGATCATTAGAAAAATCAACAATATAGTTATCACATAACATATTCTCAACACGATCCACATGCATGCGAAGTTGACACTCTTCCAAAATAGTGGGATTATCATTAACTAAAGTCATGATTTCTCCAAGCCCACTTTTATCAAAAAATTCACAAGATTGAATATTATCCAAATATGTGGGCTCTAAAGTTGACATTCTTCCAAACCCACTTTCAATATTATTGCAAACACTATTATCAATCTTATATTCATCATGGAGATTAAATAAATTTTCAAGATCATAAGAAGAATCTCCCCAATCATGATTATTGCAACAGGTAGTGGACATAGCAAAACTAGCATCCCCAAGCTTAGGGTTTTGCATGTTATTAGCATAATTTACATCAATAGAATTTATAATAAAATCATTGCAATCATGCTTTTTATTCAAAGATCTATCGTGAATCACTTCATAAAGCACTTCATCACAATTTTCAGATTCACGGATTTCAAGCAAAACCTTATAAAGATAACCTAGTGCATCCAAATCACTAGGAATTGGTTCATCATAATTGGATCTCTTAAAAAGATTGGCAAGCGGATGAGGATCCATAGATATTAGCTTCTCTGTTTAGGAATAAATACTCAACTATTTCAACCAAGCGAGCAAACGAGCCAAGTAAGACATCAAGGCAAACGAAAAGACGAACGGAAAAAGGGCGAATAAAACGGCAAGGGTGAAGTGGGGGAGAGGAAAACGAGAGGCAAATGGCAAATAATGTAATGCGGGAGATAAGGGTTTGTGATGGGTACTTGGTATGTTGACTTTTGCGTAGACCTCCCCGGCAACGGCGCCAGAAATCCTTCTTGCTACCTCTTGAGCACTGCGTTGGTTTTCCCTTGAAGTGGAAAGGGTGATGCAGCAAAGTAGCATAAGTATTTCCCTCAGTTTTTGAGAACCAAGGTATCAATCCAGTAGGAGGCTGCGCGTGAGTCCCTTGAACCTACACAAACAAATAAATCCTCGCAACCAACGCGATAAGGGGTTGCCAATCCCTACACGGTCACTTACGAGAGTGAGATCTGATAGATATGATAAGATAATATTTTTGGTATTTTTATGATAAAGATGCAAAGTAAAATAAAAGCAACGGAAATAACTAAGTGTTGGAAGATTAATATGATGGAAAATAGACCCGGGGGCCATAGGTTTCACTAGTGGCTTCTCTCAAGAGCATAAGTATTTTACGGTGGGTGAACAAATTACTGCTGAGCAATTGACAGAATTGAGCATAGTTATGAGAATATCTAGGTATGATCATGTATATAGGCATCACGTCCGAGACAAGTAGACCGACTCCTGCCTGCATCTACTACTATTACTCCACACATCGACCGCTATCCAGCATGCATCTAGAGTATTAAGTTCATAAGAACAGGGTAACGCCTTAAGCAAGATGACATGATGTAGAGGGATAAATTCATGCGATATGATAAAAACCCCATCTTGTTATCCTCGATGGCAACAATACAATACGTGCCTTGCTGCCCCTACTGTCACTGGGAAAGGACACCACAAGATTAAACCCAAAGCTAAGCACTTCTCCCATTACAAGAAAGATCAATCTAGTAGGCCAAACCAAATTGATAATTCGAAGAGACTTGCAAAGATAACCAATCATACATAAAAGAATTCAGAAGATTCAAATATTGTTCATAGATAAACTTAATCATAAACCCACAATTCATCGGTCTCAACAAACACACTGCAAAAGAAGATTACATCGAATAGATCTCCACGAGAGAGGGGGAGAACATTGTATTGAGATCCAAAAAGAGAGAAGAAGCCATCTAGCTAATAACTATGGACCCGAAGGTCTGAGGTAAACTACTCACACATCATCGGAGAGGCTATGGTGTTGATGTAGAAGCCCTCCGTGATCGATGCCCCCTCCGGCGGAGCACCGGAACAGGCCCCAAGATGGGATCTCGTGGGTACAGAAGGTTGCGGCGGTGGAATTAGGTTTTTGGCTCCGTATCTGATCATTTGGGAGTATGTAGGTAGGAGGATGGAGTACGTTGGTGGAGCAACGTGGGGCCCACGAGGTGGAGGGCGCGCCTGGGGGGGTAGGCGCGCCCCCTACCTCGTGGCTTCCTGGAAGCTTCCTTGACATAGGGTCCAAGTCTCGTGGATCATGTTCATTCCGAAAATCACGTTCCCGAAGGTTTCATTCCGTTTGGACTCCGTTTGATATTCTTTTTCTGCGAAACTCTGAAATAGGCAAAAAAAACAGCAATTCTGGGCTGGGCCTCCGGTTAATAGGTTAGTCCCAAAAATAATATAAAAGTGAATAATAAAGCCCAATAATGTCCAAAACAGAAGATAATATAGCATGGAGCAATCAAAAATTATAGATACGTTGGAGACGTATCACACTCAAGTCGAAGGTATGGACTACGGTGAGACATATGCCCCCGTTGCTAGACTTGAGTCCATCCGCATCTTACTTGCCTATGCTAATCACCATGATATCACCTTGTACCAAATGGACATAAAAAGTGGTTTTCTAAATGGTGAAATTGAGGAGGAAGTTTATGTTAAGCAACCTCCCTGCTTTGTCAATCCTAAGAAACCCGACCATGTTTACTGCTACCTCTTGAGCACCGTGTTGGTTTTCCCTTGAAAAGGAAAGGGTGATGCAGCAAAGTAGCGTAAATATTTTCCTCAGTTTTTGAGAACCAAGGTATCAATCCAGTAGGAGGCCATGCACGAGTCCCTCGCACCTACACAAACAAATAAATCCTCGCAACCAATGCGATAAGGGGTTGTCAATCCCTACACTGTCACTTACGAGAGTGAGATCTGATAGATATGATAAGATAATATTTTTGGTATTTTTGTGATAAAGATGCAAAATAAAATAAAACAAAATAAAAGGCAACGGAAATAGCTAAGTGTTGAAAGATTAATATGATGGAAAATAGACCCCGGGGCCATAGGTTTCACTAGTGGCTTCTCTCATGAGCATAAATATTACGGTGGGTGAACAAATTATAGTTGAGCAATTGATAGAATTGAGCATAGTTATGAGAATATCTAGGTATGATCATGTATATAGGCATCACGTCCGAGACAAGTAGACCGACTCCTGCCTGCATCTACTACTATTACTCCACACATCGACCGCTATCCAGCATGCATCTAGAGTATTAAGTTCATAAGAACAGAGTAACACTTTAAGCAAGATGACATGATGTAGAGGGATAAATTCATGCAATATGATAAAAAAAACCATCTTGTTATCCTCGATGGCAACAATACAATACGTGCCTTGCTGCCCCTACTATCACTGGGAAAGGACACCGCAAGATTGAACCCAAAGCTAAGCACTTCTCCCATTGCAAGAAAGATCAATCTAGTAGGCCAAACCAAACTGATAATTCGAAGAGACTTGCAAACATAACCAATCATACATAAAAGAATTCAAAGAAGATTCAAATATTGTTCATAGATAAACTTGATCATAAACCCACAATTCATCGGTCTCAACAAACACACCGCAAAAGAAGATTACATCGAATAGATCTCCACAAGAGAGGGGGAGAACATTGTATTGAGATCCAAAAAGAGAGAGGAAGCCATCTAGCTAATAACTATGGACCCAAAGATCTGAGGTAAACTATTCACACTTCATCGGAGAGGCTATGGTGTTGATGCAGAAGCCCTCCGTGATCGATGCCTCCTCCGGCGGAGCTCCAGAACAGGCCCCAAGATGGGATCTCACGGGTACAGAAGGTTGCGGCGGTGGAATTAGGTTTTTGGCTCTGTATCTGGTAGTTTGGGGGTACGTAGGTATATATAGGAGGAAGGAGTACGTCGGTGGAGCAACGTGGGGCCCACGAGGGTGGAGGGCGCGCCCAAGGGGGTAGGCGCGCCCCCTACCTCGTGGCTTCCTGGTAGCTTTCTTGGCGTAGGGTCCAAGTCCTCTGGATCATGTTCGTTCCGAAACTCACGTTCCCGAAGGTTCCATTCCGTTTGGACTTCGTTTGATATTCTTTTTCTGCGAAACTCTGAAATAGGCAAAAAACAACAATTCTTGGCTGGGCCTCCGGTTAATAGGTTAGTCCCAAAAATAATATAAAGGTGTATAATAAAGCCCAATAATGTCCAAAACAGAAGATAATATAGCATGGAACAATCAAAAATTATAGATACATTGGAGACGTATCAAGCATCCCCAAGCTTAATTCCTGCTCGTCCTCGAGTAGGTAAAGGATAAAAACTGAATTTTTGATGTGGAATGCTACTTGGCATAATTTCAATGTAATTCTTCTTAATTGTGGTATGAATATTCAGATCCGAAAGATTCAAGATAAAAGTTCAATATTGACATAAAAATAATAATACTTCAAGCATACTAACTAAGCAATTATGTCCTCTCAAAATAACATGGCCAAAGAAAGTTCATCCCTACAAAATCATATAGTTTAGTCATGCTCCATTTTCGTCACACAAGAATGCTCTCATCATGCACAACCCCGATGACAAGCCAAGCAATTGTTTCATACTTTAGTAATCTCAAACTTTTTCAACCTTCACGCAATACATGAGCGTGAGCCATGGATATAGCACTATGGGTGGAATAGAATATGATGATGGGGTTATGTGGAGAAGACAAAAAAGGGAGAAAGTCTCACATCAACGAGGCTAATCAATGAGCTATGGAGATGCCCATCGATTGATGTTAATGCAAGGAGTAGGGATTGCCATGCAACGGATGCACTAGAGCAATAAATATATGAAAGCTCAACAAAAGAAACTAAGTGGGTGCGCATCCAACTTGCTTGCTAATGAAGACCTAGGGCACTTGAGGAGGCCCATTGTTGGAATATACAAGCCAAGTTCTATAATGAAAAATTCCCACTAGTATATGAAAGTGACAAAATAAGAGACTCTCTATCATGAAGATTATGGTGCTACTTTGAAGCACAAGTGTGGTAAAAGGATAGTAACATTGTCCCTTCTCTCTTTTTCTCTCATTTTTTTGGGCCTTCTCTTTTTTTATGGCCTTTCTCTCTTCTTCTTTTTTATTCCTCACTTGGGACAATGCTCTAGAAAATGAAGATCATCACACTTCTATTTATTTACAACTCAATGATTACAACTCGATACTAGAACAAAGTATGACTCTATATGAATGACTCCGGCGGTGTACCGGGATATGCAATGAACCAAGAGTGACATGTATGAAAGAATTATGAACGGCGGCTTTGCCACAAATACTATGTCAACTACATGATCATGCAAAGCAATATGACAATGATGAGCGTGTCATGATAAACGGAAAGGTGGAAAGTTGCATGGCAATATATCGAGGCTATGGAAATGCCATAATAGGTAGGTATGGTGGCTGTTTTGAGGAAGATATAAGGAGGTTTATGTGTGAAAGAGCGTATCATATCACGGGGTTTGGATGCACCGGCGAAGTTTGCACCAACTCTCAATGTGAGAAAGGGCAATGCACGGTACCGAAGAGGCTAGCAATGATGGAAAGGTGAGAGTGCGTATAATCCATGGACTCAACATTAGTCATAAAGAACTCACATACTTATTGCAAAAATCTACAAGTCATCAAAAGCCAGGCACCAATCGCATGCTCCTAGGGGGATAGATTGGTAGGAAAAGACCATCGCTCGTCCCCGACCGCCACTCATAAGGAGGACAATCAAAGAACACCTCATGTTTCAAATTTGTTACATAACGTTTACCATACGTGCATGCTACGGGACTTGCAAACTTCAACACAAGTATTTCTCAAATTCACAACTACTCAACTAGCACAACTTTAATATCACTACCTCCATGTCTCAAAACAATCATCAAGCATCAAACTTCTCTTAGTATTCAAAACACTCATAAGAAAGTTTTTACTAATCTTGAATACCTAGCATATTAGGTTTATTTAAGCAAATTACCATGCTATTTTAGACTCTCAAAATAATCTAAGTGAAGAATGAGAGATCAATAGTTTCTATAAAACAAGTCCACCACCGGGTTCTAAAAGATATAAGTGAAGTACTAGAGCAAAACTATATAACTCAAAAGATATAAGTGAAGCACATAGAGTATTCTAATAATTTCCGAATCATGTGTGTGTCTCTCAAAATGTGTGTACAGCAAAGATGATTGTGGTAAACTAAAAGGCAGAGACTCAAATCATACAAGACGCTGCAAGCAAAACACATATCATGTGGTGAATAAAAATATAGCTCCAAGTAAAGTTACCAATGGAAGTAGACGAAAGAGGGGATGCCTTCCGGGGCATCCCCAAGCTTTGGCTTTTAGGTGTACTTAGATTATCTTGGGGGTTCCATGGGCATCCCCAAGCTTAGGCTCTTGCCACTCCTTGTTCCATAATCCATCAAATCTTTCACCCAAAACTTGAAAATTTCACAACACAAAACTCAGCAGAAAATCTCGTGAGCTCCGTTAGCGAAAGAAAACAAAAGACCACTTCAAGGTACTGTAATGAACGCATTATTTATTTATATTGGTGTTAAACCTACTGTATTCCAACTTCTCTATGGTTTATAAACTATTTTACTAGCCATAGATTCATCAAAATAAGCAAACAACACACGAAAAACAGAATCTGTCAAAAACAGAACAGTCTGTAGTAATCTGTAACTAACGCAAACTTCTGGAACTCCAAAACATCAGCCAAAATAGGAAGACCTAGAAAATTTGTTTATTGATCAGAAGCAATTGGAATCAATATTTTATCACGTTCTGGTGATTTTTAACAATTATTTTCGTGAACAGAAAGTTTCTGGAATTTTCTGCAAGATCAAATAACTATCATCCAAGAAGATCCTATAGGTTTAACTTGGCACAAACACTAATTAAAACATAAAAACACATCTAAATAGAGACTAGAACAAAATTTATTCCTAATCAAAAGCAAAAATAAAAAAAAACTAAACATAAAATTGGGTTGCCTCCCAACAAGCTTTATCGTTTAACGCCTCTAGCTAGGCATAGAAGCAAGAATATATCTAGGTATTGCCATCTTTGGTAGGCAATCCATAAGTGGCTCTCATAATAGATTCATATGGTAATTTTATTTTCTTCCTAGGGAAGTGTTCCATGCCTTTCTTTAATGGAAATTGGAATCTAATATTCCCTTCCTTCATATCAATAATTGCACCAATCGTTCTAAGGAAAGGTCTACCAAGAATAATAGGACATGAAGGATTGCAATCTATATCAAGAACAATAAAATCTACGGGCACATAGTTCCTATTTGCAACAATAAGAACATCATTAATTCTTCCCATAGGTTTCTTAATAGTGGAATCCGCAAGGTGCAAGTTTAAAGAGCAATCATGGAAACCTAGCAAATCACACAAAGTTTTTGGAATCGTGGAAACACTAGCACCCAAATCACACAAAGCATAGCATTCATGATGTTTAATTTTAATTTTAATAGTAGGTTCCCACTCATCATAAAGTTTTCTAGGGATAGAAACTTCCAACTCAAGTTTTTCTTCATAAGATTGCATCAAGGCATCAACGATATTTTTGGTAAAGGCTTTATTTTGACTATAGGCATGAGGAT
The DNA here is from genome assembly GCF_018294505.1 of Triticum aestivum. Taxonomy (NCBI): domain Eukaryota; kingdom Viridiplantae; phylum Streptophyta; class Magnoliopsida; order Poales; family Poaceae; genus Triticum; species Triticum aestivum. The sequence continues at coordinate 518,437,047 of NC_057802.1, forward strand.
AATTTAGCACGGATTGCAACAAGGAAATACAATCTATCAAAGAGCAATTATCATAATTAAATTCCTTGAAATCCACAATAGTGGATTCATTAATATCTAATGTTTTGATATCTTCAAGATCTAAAAACTCCGAATTTCTGGAACGCCTTCTAGGTAAAGGTGGATCATATTCAGTCCCATCATTATCAAGATTAATATTGCAAAACAAAGATTTAATAGGGGACACATCAATAACTTTTAGATCTTCATCTTTATTTTCAAAGGAACTAGAAGAACACGCTTTCATAAAGTAATCTCTCTTAGCACGCATCCTAGCGGTTCTTTCTTTGCACTCATCAATGGAAATTCTCATGGCTTTGAGAGACTCATTGATATCATGCTTAGGAGGAATAGATCTAAGTTTTAAAGAATCAACATCAAGAGAAATTCTATCAACGTTCCTAGCCAATTCATCAACTTTAAGCAATTTCTCTTCAAGCAAAGCATTGAAATTCTTTTGCGAATTCATAAATTCCTTAACACTAGTCTCAAATTCAGAGGGCATCTTATTAAAATTTCCATAAGAATTGTTGTAGAAATTACCATAATTATTAGAGGAATTACTAGGATAAGGCCTAGGATTAAAGTTTCCTCTATACGCGTTGTTACCAAAATTATTCCTACCAACAAAATTCACATCCAAAGATTCATTATTATTATCAATCAAAGTAGACAAAGGCATATCATTAGGATCAGAAGAAACACTCTTAGTAGCAAATAATTTCATAAGTTCATCCATCTTTCCACTCAACACATTAATTTCTTCTATCGCATGCACTTTTTTATTAGTAGATCTTTCAGTGTGCCATTGAGAATAATTAACCATAATATTATCTAGGAGTTTAGTAGCTTCTCCTAAAGTGATTTCCATAAAAGTGACTCCCGCGGCCGAATCTAAAAGATTTCTAGAAGCAAAATTCAATCCAGCATAAAATTTTTGTATAATCATCCACAAATTCAAACCATGCGTGGGGCAATTACATATCATTAATTTCATCCTCTCCCAAGCTTGTGCAACTTGTTCATGATCGAGTTGCTTAAAATTCATAATATCGTTTCTAAGAGAGATAATCTTAGCGAGAGGAAAATACTTAGAGATAAAAGCATCTTTGCACTTATTCCAAGAATCAATACTATTTTTAGGAAAAGACGAAAACCAAGCTTTAGCACGATCGCTAAGCGAAAAAGGAAATAGCTTCAGTTTAACAATATCATTGTCAACATCTTTCTTCTTTTGCATATCACACAAATCAACGAAGCTATTTAGATGAGGAGCGGCATCTTCACTAGGAAGGCCGGCGAATTGATCTTTCATGACAAGATTCAACAAAGCAGCATTGATTTCACAAGATTCAGTATCGGTAAGAGGAGCAATCGGAGTGCTAAGGAAATCATTATTGTTGGTATTGGTAAAGTCACACAATTTGGTATTATCTTGAGCCATCGTGACAAACAAGCAATCCAACACACGAGCAAACAAGAAGCAAGCGAAAAAGAGGGCGAACGGAAAAGAGAGGGCGAATAAAACGGCAAGGGTGAAGTGGGGGAGAGGAAAACGAGAGGCAAATGGCAAATAATGTAGTGCGGGAGATAAGGGTTTGTGATGGGTACTTGGTATGTTGACTTTTGCGTAGACCTCCCCGGCAACGGCGCCAGAAATCCTTCTTGCTACCTCTTGAGCACTGCGTTGGTTTTCCCTTGAAGAGGAAAGGGTGATGCAACAAAGTAGCGTAAGTATTTCCCTAAGTTTTTGAGAACCAAGGTACCAATCCAGTAGGAGGCCACGCACGAGTCCCTCGCACCTACACAAACAAATAAATCCTCGCAACCAACGCGATAAGGGGTTGTCAATCCCTACACGGTCACTTACGAGAGTGAGATATGATAGATATGATAAGATAATATTTTTGGTATTTTTGTGATAAAGATGCAAAATAAAATAAAAGCAAAATAAAAGGCAACGGAAATAGCTAAGTGTTGAAAGATTAATATGATGGAAAATAGACCCGGGGGCCATAGGTTTCACTAGTGGCTTCTCTCATGAGCATAAGTATTACGGTGGGTGAACAAATTACTGTTGAGAAATTGACCGAATTGACCATAGCTATGAGAATATCTAGGTATGATCATGTATATAGGCATCACGTCTGAGACAAGTAGACCGACTCCTGCCTGCATCTACTACTATTACTCCACACATCGACCGCTATCCAGCATGCATCTAGAGTATTAAGTTCATAAGAACAGAGTAACGCTTTAAGCAAGATGACATGATGTAGAGGGATAAACTCATGAAATATGATATAAACCCCATCTTGTTATCCCCGATGACAACAATACAATACGTGCCTTGCTGCCCCTACTGTCACTGGGAAAGGACACCGCAAGATTGAACCCAAAGCTAAGCACTTCTCCTATTGCAAGAAAGATCAATCTAGTAGGCCAAACCAAACTGATAATTCCAAGAGACTTGCAAAGATAACCAATCATACATAAAATAATTCAGAGAAGGTTCAAATATTGTTCATAGATAAACTTGATCATAAACCCACAATTCATTAGTCTCAACAAACACACCGCAAAAGAAGATTACATCGAATAGATCTCCACAAGAGAGGGGGAGAACATTGTATTGAGATCCAAAAAGAGAGAGGAAGCCATCTAGCTAATAACTATGGAGCCGAAGGTCTGAGGTAAACTACTCACACTTCATCGGAGAGGCTATGGTGTTGATGTAGAAGCCCTCCGTGATCGATGCCCCCTTCGGCGGAGCTCCGGAACAGGCCCCAAGATGGGATCTCACGGGTACAGAAGGTTGCGGCGGTGGAATTAGGTTTTTGGCTCTGTATGTAGTAGTTTGGGGGTACGTAGGTATATATAGGAGGAAGGAGTACGTCGGTGGAGCAACGTGGGGCCCACGAGGGTGGAGGGCGCGCCCAGGGGGGTAGGCGCGGCCCCTACCTCGTGGCTTCCTGGTAGCTTTCTTGACATAGGGTCCAAGTCCTCTGGATCATGTTCGTTCCGAAAATCACGTTCCCGAAGGTTTCATTCCGTTTGGTCTCCGTTTGATATTCTTTTTCTGCGAAACTCTGAAATAGGCAAAAAAACAACAATTCTGGTCTGGGCCTCCGGTTAATAGGTTAGTCCCAAAAATAATATAAAAGTGCATAATAAAGCCCAATTATGTCCAAAACAAAAGATAATATAGCATGGAACAATCAAAAATTATAGATACGTGATACGTTGGAGACGTATCATTTACAAACTTCACAAAGCTCTTTATGGTCTAAACAAGCTCCTAGAGCGTGGTATAAATGCTTGACCAAGTTCCTTATTGAAAAAGGCTTTGAGATTGGAAAAATAGATTCTACTCTTTTTACTAAAAGGGTTAATGGTGAATTATTTGTATGCCAAATTTATGTTGATGATATCATATTTGGTTTGACTAACCCTCATTTTAGTGAAAAGTTTGGGAAGCTAATGTCGAAGAAGTTTGAGATGTCTATGATGAGTGAGCTCAAGTTCTTTCTTGTTTGCAAATCAAGCAAACTAAGGAAGGCACCTTTGTTTCTCAAACAAAGTACAACAAGGACTTATTCAAGAAGTTCAACATGCAAGAAAGCAAAGGTATGAAAACTCCCATGCCTACTAGTGGACATCTTGACTTGACCAAGGATGGCAAATCGGTTGACCAAAAGGTTTACCGCTCTATGATTGGTTCATTGTTATATCTATGTGCCTCCCGTCCCGATATTATGCTAAGTGTGTGCATGTGTGCACGATATCAAGCAGCCCCCAAAGAATGTCATCTTAAGGCTGTGAAAAGGATAGTGAGATACTTAATACATACACCAAACTTTGGCATTTGGTATCCTAAGAGGTCTTCTTTTGATCTTGTTGGCTACTCCGATTCGGACTATGCTGGAGACAAGGTTGATAGAAAATCCACTTCGGGTACTTTTAAATTTCTTGGTAGATCTCTTGTGTCTTGGTCCTCCAAGAAACAAAACTCGGTATCCTTATCCACCGCCGAAGCGGAATACACTGCCGCCGGTTCATGTTGTGCTCAGTTACTTTGGATGACCCAAACTCTTAAAGATTATGGGATCAATGTGAAACATGTTCCATTGCTTTGTGACAATGAGAGTGCTATTAATATTTCTCACAATCCCATGCAACATTCTCGAACTAAGCATACTGAAGCTCCTCATCATTTCATTCGAGATCATGTTGCTAAAGGGGACATTGATCTTAAGCATGTTCGTACCGATAAGCAATTGGCGGATATATTCACCAAACCGCTTCATGAGAAAGTATTTTTCCATTTGATAGGTGAATTGGACATCATTGATGCTTCAAACTTGGAGTAGGAACTCCATTTGGATACATGCAAGGCATGAGCTTATGACTAATCCTTGACTTTTATGTTATGATCAAGTGTCTCGGATATATTTGTACCCTTGCATGCTATCTAATCCTTGTAGGAATTTGGTTGAATCTAAATCCATGGGATTGCAACTCACTCACATCTTGAGCAATCTCTACATCACCAAGTCTCTACAACATGGTGGTTGAAGACAAGGAAGCATGAAACCCTTCAACATATCCTTTGACAAACTCTATATATCAAATTTCATTTGGTATCAAGTTTCATGATTGTCATTTTGGATACACAAGTGCTCTTCCTTGCAAGACTAACCCATGTAGGTAGATGAACTCAAACTACAAGTGGTGCTCCCAACCATTGATGCGCTACATCAACCTTGAGCACTCCACGCAAGTTCAACTACATGATCAAGTTCAAACACCACCACCCAAGGTATGTTATTCCATCTTAGAGAAGCTTTACTCCAAGACATGGGTCAAAGCAGCTCAACAAGATGTGAATACATCAAATGCTTAAACGAAAAATGGTAACCCCATTTTGAGCTTTAACGATGAGTATGACTTATGATCAAGTGTTCTCACTTGACTCCTCAGTCAATATACTCTAACATAGGTGACTTTGTCGCTGCCCTATTCTAGATGAAGTTCTCTAGTGTTTCTATGAGTTCTTGCATTTGTTCCTTGCATTTTTGTTCCCCTTCCCTTTATCAAAAAAAACTTCATCTAGATTTTCTTTTCTTTTGTCTGTCTCGTTCTGCATTTCCTGCATCCAATTCATTGCAAATCCTTCTGCTAATTCATTGCAAATCTTTGTGAGATCTTATTTGCCTAGTGAGTTGAGGTGACAAATGTTCTCTCTGTGTAGAACTCGGTCACACCGGTCTGTTGCTTTCGGTCAAACCGAACCAATTTGGTGCTACCGAAGAGAACAACTCGGTGTTACCGATTTCACTGCAGAGAAGACAATTTGCCACTTGTTCCTGCACTTTTGTTCGAGCTCCACTCAATGATTCTTGTCCTCTACCAGCATCACATTCTATATGCTGCTTTGCTCTGTGACTCAAGGACCAAACCTATTTTGACTCACACTCCAGAAGATCCCTTCCTGGAAATTGATGTCAAAGGGGGAGAGAGAGATCACATCAGAGCTTAATCACTTCAAAAGGGAGAGAGTACTTCAACAAGGGGGAGAGAGGAATAACATCTAAGGCCCCAGATGCTTGGTGTTCAAGAGGAGAGAAGTCACATGTCTTTAAGAGGGGAAAGACATGCCAATGTCAATTTGTGTTATGATTTGTGATCTGATCTGTTTTGCTCTAATTTTGTTTCCCTATTTTCTCCCATTATCCCATAAAAGATTCAGGGGGAGAAAGACTTCTAGGGAAGGAAATCTTTAAATTTATTGCACATCTTTACCCTTGGGGACATGTCTACATCCAATAGAGTACCTAGTACTCACTCTCTACATGTCATCCCAATCTTGGTACTCTTGTGGCTTGCAGCTCTTGCTCTGACTAGTAGATGTTTCTGTGTTACTCTAACCTTGTTTACTCAGGTTCATCTCTTCCTAAGCCAGCTCAAGATCACAAGGTAAGTCTATGCATTACACTCATATGCATGAAGATTTCTTGCTAATGTACATATTGTTTGCAAGAAGGAATCATGAACATGAAGTTACACTTCATATATTCATATCATTTGCTCTGATGCATATAGCCAAGATACATGTAACACATTGCTTGCTCTGTCATGTCTATGCATTCACATGCTCTTACATGACTACATACATGTAGGGGGAGCCTATGCATGTTACATGTCCTTCCAAAGCTTTACTTGTTATTCTCTTTATCTTTACCTAAAGCCTTGATGTATGTTGTCATCAATTACCAAAAAGGGGGAGATTGAAAGCACAAGTGCTCCCTAGGTGGTTTTGGTAATTAATGTCAACATATCTCTTGTTGGACTAATGTTTTTATCTAGAATATTTCAGACAAGTTCAACAGATGGAGTGGCGTGGACAAGAGGATGTGGAACTCCTTCAAAATGCTAAGGACAAAAGATTGGCTCAAGCTCAAAAGCTCAAGACTCTACATTTTACTTTTAGTGATCCAAGATCACATTGAGTCCATAGGAAAGCCAATACTATTAAAAGGGGGTGAGGTGTTGCTTAATGGCTTGCTTGCTCAAAATGCTTAGTGAGATGCTCCAAAACCCTCAACCACTTTCTCATATCCACATATGTCCCAAACCAAAAGTCAAACTCGGCCCCACCGAAACATTCTATCCGGCGCCACCGACTTCACTTGACATAGCCACTGCCAGAAACCCTAATCAATTCGGTCTCACCGATGGGATCTCGGTCTCACCGAGATGGGCTTGCAAACTCTCTGGTTCCTGTTGCAACAAATTCGGTCTAACCGAGATTTGTAATCGGTCTCACCGAGTTTGCCTGACCAACTCTCTGGTTAGCTTATTACAAAAATCGGTCCCACCGAGTTTGTGTAATCGGTCAAACCGAGATGAGGTTTTACCCTAACCCTAGCACATCGGTCCCACCGAGTTGATCATATCGGTCCCACCAAATTGCCTAACGGTCACATTATGAACTAAATCGGTCCGACCGAGTTTGCTGATTCAGTCCCATTGAGTTTGGTGATTTGTGTGTAACGGTTAGATTTTGTGTGGAGGCTATATATACCCCTCCACCCACTCTTCATTCGTGGGGAGAGCCATCATAACATGCCTACACTTCCAGCATACATTTTCTGAGAGAGAACCACCTAATCATGTGTTGAGGTCAAGATATTCCATTCCAACCACATAAATCTTGATCTCTAGCCTTCTCCAACTTGCTTTCCACTCCAATCATCTTTCCACCAAATCCAAATCTATGAGAGAGAGTTGAGTGTTGGGGAGACTATCATTTGAAGCACAAGAGCAAGGAGTTCATCATCAACACACCATCTATTACCTTTTGGAGAGTGGTGTCTCCTAGATTGGTTAGGTGTCACTTGGGAGCCTCCGTCAAGATTGTGGAGTTGAACCAAGGAGTTTGTACGGGCAAGGAGATCGCCTACTTCGTGAAGATCTACGCTAGTGAGGCAAGTCCTTCATGGGCGATGGCCATGGTGGGATAGACAAGGTTGCTTCTTCGTGGACCCTTTGTGGGTGGAGCCCTCCGTGGACTTGCGCAACCGTTACCCTTCGTGGGTTGAAGTCTCCATCAACGTGGATGTACGATAGCACCACCTATCGGAACCACGCCAAAAATCTATGTGTCTCCAATTGCGTTTGCACACTCCAATCCCATCCCTTTACATTCTTGCAAATTGCATGCGCTGCTCATATACTCTTGTCATGCTTGCTTGATATGTATTGTGAATGTTTAAACTTGTGCTAAAACTCCACCCCAACTTAAAGAAATTAAAAACTGTAACTTTTTCTTGCTAAGAGTCTATTTACCCCCTCTAGACACCTCTTCTCGATCCTTTCAGTCTTCAACTCCTCCAGCGTCGCCTTCTTGACCACATCATTTGTCCTAATCAAGTGGTTAAGATTGGATGGTACTCCAATACGTGTACCCAGGAGGCCAGGAGTACCACCACTAATTACCCGGGAGTACCATAAGTTGAGGGGCACCGTAGAAGATCTCTTATGTCATGGCCTGATGTTGACGACACATGGGAAGGCAACGTCCTTCCTCGACTAATCATTGTTCTACACATGTCAGATATCCAGCCTGGCTTGGTAGCAAAAAACGTCAACATCCTTGTGCATGTCCTCGATGCTTGTGAAGTTCGAGCACACTTCCATGGTGTTCTCGAACTTGGTGCGATCATCGAGCGAGCACCCTAGGAAGAAAGCTCTCCAACCAATGCCCCACGAGAATGGGTTGGGGATGGGATTCATGGTGATGAAGAGGTGGAAGAGGTGTGAGAGTGAGAGACCTTGAGGGTTAATTAAGTGCGGTGGTGGGTAAGTACTAGAGTGTTTGGGTGGGTAAATATAGGGGCGTTGAATGGTAGGATTTAATGCTGATCAAACTTTGGACTTGTTCATAATGTAGATCAAGACGGAGAACAAGGGTAAGGAGGTGGTGCTGGCCATGGAGAAGGGCAAGGAGGTGGTGTCGGCCTTGGAGGAGGTGCCATCCACGGCCGAGGACGTGCTGGTGGAGGAACCCCCCAGCGGCAAGTGCCGAAACTATGGGCATTACCATGAGGAGGTGGGGCCAACTCACTTCTGGAAGGTGATCCTTGCCCCGAAGCTGGAGTGCCTTCCTATGCCTCTGGACTTCATGAAGCACTTCCCGGTTGTGCCTTAGGAGTTCAAGCTGAAGATGAGCACAAGTTGCGCATGGAGGGTTACTGTACCGCTGATGAATATCAGGGTCATCCCTGATCAGGGTTGGGCACCCTTCACCGTTGTCCTCCAGATTAGGATCGAGTATATGGCCACCTTCAAACTCTCAACCCCAGACACCTGAAGGTGATCGTCTTGAATGACGACGTCATTGAAGTGGTGACCCAGTGCGGGAAGCATGACGACGCCTTCGCCGTCAACGTCTAGGAGAGCTCTCTGTTGCACTTGCTAGTTTGGTTTGTAATATGCCATATTGGTTTGTGTAAGTGCATCTAGTGCCACCCATTGTTGGTTTTAGAGTATTGACGACAAACTTGGTTGAGGGACTAATGTGTTTGTGAGATACACATGATACCATAGATAGAAGTCCCTGGAGATTCGGTTTAGCTGTCGAAGACGACCCTTAAAAATGTCTGAAGATATTGAAACCATTGGTGACCTATGAAGATAATGATTGAAGACAATGGAACACGAAGACTTAGCTTCTTTGTTGTTTTCATTTTCTGTTTATTGAGTCATGGGAAGGTAATACAAAGTGGACGAGTCAACCAAAACCCTAGGTCTTCTTCTGAAGACAATGAGAGAAAAATCCTAGGTCTTCTTCTGAAGACAATGAGAGAAAAATCCTAGGTTGAGGTAATACGAAGATAGTTGTTGAAGTGTTTGCTCAACCAAAACCCTGGGTCTTCTTCTGAAGACAAGAGAGAAAAATCTCTTTCGGAGTTGGATGAGTCAGCATTGCTTGTAGCCCAATTAATGTTGCCGCGTGTGTTTAAAATCTGACCATTGGGACACGTGTCAGTTGATTGATGGCACGGGGTCATTTCAGTCAAATCATGTCATGTTGCCCCTGGCTACAAATAGCCAACCCTTCCACCATAAGTTGGTGGTTGCTTCGAGTTATTGCACGGCTTTTGTCGTTTGAGAGTAACCCACCTCCGAAGCCTTTGAGAGAGGTTTCCTACAAGGAAAAACCCAAACACCCAGAGCCCAAAGTGATTGAGCATCACTGAAGACATTCTGTTTTGAGTGAACTGAAGACTTATTACACCTGAAGACTGTGATCTTCCGGACAGTTAGGCGTCATGTTCTGGGCATCCAAGAGTTGTTGTGGATTGCCGGTGAACAAGTTTGTGAATGTTTGGGAAGTCTACCTTGAAGACTTGCCTGAGTGACTGAGCAAGGTCTAAGTGATCTTAGCGCAAGGAGAATAAGGTGAAGACCGAGTCTTTTGAGTTCAATCTCAGCCTCCCTAACCAGACGTACAGCTGTCACAACAGCTGGAACTGGTCAAACAAATCACTTGTATTCTCCGAGCAACTGGTTCTATCCCTTCACCCCTTCACTTATTGTTTTGAATTGCGAAGCCTTTGCTTGCTCATCTCTGTGCGAAGACATTGCGTGAAGGCATTCCTTCTGATCCATATTTGTCTTCACGTTGGCCGTTACTACTGTTCATTGCTACCTAGTTTGCTTACTGTCTTCACTTCTCACTTCATTTGTGTTGCATTGATAGCATGTATAGTGTAACCTACCTTCCGCCGTACACTGTTTAGTTACTGTTTTGCTTCCACGTCTTCGAAGATATTGCCTGTTTCGAAGACTTTCATAATCGCCTATTCACCCTCCTCTAGTGGATAACTAGCATTTTCAGTTTGGTTGAAAATAGCTTGGTTTAAGTGTCGTACTATGTTGAAAACTGCTTGATTTTGTTTAAAACTATGTTTATATGCTATCTATTTGTGTGTCTTTGGTTTGCTCTGCTTGCCAATGTGCTGGTAACTTCACCATCTCCACGAGGAGGTTAGCAGACAACATGCGTTGATTGTAACCAAATACCATGGCTTGTGTTTCCGCTTAAACAAGCAGGCAACCAAACAACCTACCTTTCGTTTCGTCCGGCTAGAAGGTATGCAGACAACCAAATAACATGCAAATGTTGGTTTTTTCCTGTTTCTTGCCAGCCAGGCTGGACTGAAATACATATGCAATGCGAGCAAAACCAAACACACCCTTGTTGATCATGTTGCTATCTAGCTCAGACACACGTGCGCGGTGTATCACTAGACGGAGGGCTCACCCTTCACGTTGATGCATAGTTGGTTGATGCATATCAATTTGATCAAATGAAGAAGTTCAAACTCAAAGAGATGAAGGCCGCTTTTGAGAAGTGGGAAAACCTATGGTCTTTGGCACGATAACATGTTCTTCTGTTTTTGGGGTCGACGGATTTGAAAAACTTGTTGAACATTGTTATTGATAAAAAAAATTGAGATGAAGGCCGCTTTTAAGATAGCTTCAGATTTAAATGTATGATAGAATTGGTATTTATCTGGAGGCGATTGTCATTGTCAGAAAATAAAACAAACGGAGCTGCTAAAAATCAGTCGACTGAGACTTCACGAAGTCTCAGTCGACTGCCCAGCCGTTCGATCTCTCGTTGCTTGCAGATTCGCGCTGGGGCACTTTGTCCCTTGTTTCGGCCTGTCTAAGGCGCGGATCTGGACCGTTTCCTGTTTCATTTCGTCGAACCGCGGTCCCTCGTGAGCGTCTGCTTTTGTGGGCTGGGCAAGTGTTCGGGTGGGCTTTATTGTCCTTTTTTGTTTTTTGTTTTTTTGGGCCGCATTAAGGAGAGGATGGGGAAGCGGCCACCCGTGGTAATTCCACTTCGTCTCTTTCCATTCCCCAGTCCCAAATCTGAAGAACTCCGCACGGGAAGAAGAGACGCCGAGCTCCAAGGCTTCTTCAACGAACAGATTGCTTGTTACTACACGACCAACGAGAGAGGAAGGCCGACGCTGCTTGTGGAGTATATTTCCCCTACCTTCTTTTTCCATCTGTTTTTTGTTTGTTTGTTGGTGCTACACCGTAGATCTGAGGGTGATTGGGTCGTTTTTTGTTTGTATCAAGTGTAGATGGACAATATCTTCACCACTTGTTCCTTGTCGTCTTGTCTGCCGATGATCTTTGATTCATCGACACAAGAATGTGTTTGCGGATGGACAATGTTTGGTGCCTCGGTACATTGTAGGAAGTGGAAATTGTTCATCTCTGCAACCAGTTCATCCATCATCTGAAGGGCATCCTTCATCTTCCTGTTCATGGACAGACGGAAAAGAAGTGGGCTATCGGCTGTGAAATAGCCCAGCACCTGAAATGAAAACAAACAAACAAACATATAATCGCTTCAACCATATAATCGGCTCCAGGATTTTAGCCATTTTTTTCGTGTCATTTTTCTTTAAGCAGTGGCATGTAGGGGTGTCCCCTTTTCTATGTGTGATTTTTATCTTCAGATCTTTTGAGAAACCTTTTGTGAATCAGTAGGACGTCGATATCATTTCTCTGGGGAAAACAAGAGGACGATTACTGAACCTGTCATTTAGCAGTGGCATGTTTTCTTTTTTAGATTTTTCTTTGCTGAAACCCTATTAATCAGTACCATGTTTCATATATGTTTCTCTGGAATCAAAGATAACTGATTCTCTGAACTTATCTCTGTAGCAGTGGCATGTTTATTTGTTTGTGTCAAATTTTTGATTAGTAGTTTCAAGCAGAGAATCGCCCCCAGAGTTTATTTTTTTAGATTTTCATTTGTGTGTTCATGCATAATAGTGTCTCTCGCTGACCGCGTCGATCGGCATGTCGCCATGGTGATTGAGGATGAAACCTGTTCTTTTCTTGTAGCTAGATTCACTTACCACGATAAATAAAGCTATGTTTCTGTGGCACCTCTATTCAATTCAGTTTGCTTTTTGCGTTCCCCTTGTGTCTGAACCTGCTTCAAGAGAGCATTCAGTCACGTTTCCCTTGTCGATCGGCATTGTCCCCGGCTGAGAGTGAGTGAGTTATTCCTTGTCCTAGAAGAAATACATAGAGCATCTAGTGAAGAACCGAGCCTGATTTTGAGAGTGATTAAGGAATGAAATGGTTCCTTTACTTCTAGCTAGATTCAGTAAAGTTCTGAACATGAATTTCCCATTCTGTAACTTCCATCCTTGTTCAGATTGTTTTTGCGCTTTTCTCCCTGAAACTGTTTTGACGTGGCTGTGCCAAGGAAACAGATTAGTACTAGTTACAGTCGAATAAAATAAGCCTAATAAGTAGCAAAGGAGGGTTAGGTGTCGAGTCGCAGTTGCACACAGTGCTCCCTCTGTAGAGATAGGAGCATGTGTTTTTAGGCTTCCTAATTAAGTTTGACTTTCTTTTGTTAGTATATAACCTCTGTTAGCCATTATTTTTTTCTTTTTTTTGACAACTTGATCTCCTACATGTAGCCTAGAGCATGTTGTGGTTTTTTTCTTTTAAGTATGTTTGTAGTAGCCATTTCATTTGGCCTGAATGTATATAGGCTTTTTTGCAGCAGAAGGATCTACTACACTAGTAGTGATTCAGAACCCAGATTTGTTTTGTTCTTACTCTGTGTGTGTGTGTGTCATAAGTGGAAAATTGAGAGAGAGAATGAATGTTTGATATCCTGGAATTTAGTTTTAGGGGGTCTCAAACTGAATTCACGGGGTCTGCGTTTCGGAATTTAGCCCACAATTAGGCATATTTCTGTACATGCTAGTTACCCATTGTGCAAGCTAGTTCTTCACTTGTTTTGATTCTGTCTAATGCATAATTCAGACTCGAGATTGACTTATGACTGTAGGAGAGAATGATTTATATCCAATTCATGTGGGAGGGCATGTTTATTTGTTCTGTCAGATTTTTTGCTGAAACTCTATTAATCAGTAGCATGTTCAAATCTCTCTTTTGTGGGATCAAAATAGAATGATTAATAAAACTATGTTTCTAGCAGCAGCATGTTTTTCAGTCTTTTTTTCTGAAACCTATGAATCGGTACGATGTTCATTTTTTTGTATATGAATCAAGATAAATGATTACTGAATGCATCACTAGCAGTTGACTGTCTTTTTTTCCATGTGTTTTCACACATTTTTTGTTTTAATATGGTCTTTTGATAGATTCATCTTTTTTTATCCCCAGAACCCAATGTAAATATATCTTTTCGTCATCAACGTCGACGCCAATGATTACTCATCATTATCCCGAAATCCTTTTTCTTCAGAAGTATACAAGTATCTGACTAAAATCATTAGCTGAATATGTATGCCTCTCACTAGCACAAATTTATGTTTGGCGCCTTTTTCTATGTGCACAGGAGATGATTTGCAGAATTTGTCTGAGCCCTTGCAACCGCAAGAGCAAGGGAAGCGGCATCAGCATGTATCTCTGGAAGGAGTTCAAAAATGCATGGGTAAATCTGCAGCCTCCGTTTCTTTTTTATTTGTATTTTTTCATTTTTTGACCCTTATTTTTTAGTTTATACTCATCATTACAGAATATATTGATGAAGGTTGACCTTTTTTCTTTGTTTCTCCCTGAGTTTTGAAGCAGAGGGGAGCCCCTAGTTAACTAGTTGTTTACATTGAATCATTAAAAAAATTACCCTGCGTGTCAAGCTCTTCCTGTGTGGTTAGAGAGTAGAAAGACACTGTCATAAGAGGGAGTTTATAAGTCTAAAAAATAGGGATCACTTATTAATGTTTGCAGCTTGGTTTTACTTCGAGAATTCATGGCCATGATTTACCTAACAACATCAACTTTTTTGTGATTTTATTAGTGTTTTACTAGCAGCAGTCTTCTCTTTTGTAACTGTGTGTTTTTGCATTGATATGGTTGGTTCGTGTTTGAAGTGTTCAGTGTATCTCTTTTCTTTCTAGCCATTTTTGACCCATGTAGAATGTAGAATATAGAATGTAGAGTGTAGATTTTGCATAATTCACGGTTTGATGTTCATGTTCAAACCCATGCAGGTTGTTTTTTGTAGATTTTTGTTGCTTGTTCGTATTATTGTCATTTTTCTGATTTGTAGCTCGTTTCCTGTAGATTTTTTTCATTTTTTTTGTTCTGTTCAGCCATGCCTAGTAATATATGCTAGTTTAGACTAAATTTTAGGTTGTGGCAGCTTGACTCTCTTTTTTGTATCAATGCTCAATGCATCAGGCACGTTCATGATCTTTTGTTTATTGATGTATTTTTTTATAATCTTTTTTTGTCCAGCGTGTTAAGCTCTGCATGTGTGGCTCAAGAGGAGAAATACACTTACTGTCATAATAGGGATTTTTTTACTTCTTTTTTTGCCATGATTTTTTTCATAACAATGAGGATGCTTTCTAATTTTTTACAATGATTATTTACTTCATTTTTTAGTTTTTTGCTTTTCTATTCAACAGAATAGGTTGCATGTCCAGGGGGGAGTTGCATGTCCGATAGTAGGCTTGCAACTGCAAGTGTCATCCGCGACTGCAACTACATGCTTACACACCCGACTGCAACTGCATGCCCAACACCCGAATGCAACTGACATTTGTTCTGTAAGTGGGTTGTGGCAGAGGAGTGGGAGTTGTAGTAGGCTTGCAACTGCAAGTGTCACCCTCAACTGCAACTACATGTCTCCTTCCCGACTACAACTAACCGTGTGTTTTTGTTGGGGGGGGGGGGAGTTGCATGTGTGACAGTAGGCTTGCAACTGCAAGTGTCACCCTCGACCCGCAACTATATGCCTACGCACTCGACAGCAACTTCATGCCCACACACCCGAATGCAATAGACATTTGTTTTTTAAGTGGGCGGCGAGAGAGGTTTGGCAGTTGCATGTCCCATACAAGACTTGCAACTACAAGTGTAGCCCTCGACTCCAATTGCGTGTCTCCTCCCCAACCGCAATTGGCCTTGTGTTTCTGGCGGAGAGGGGGGAAGTTTCACGTCCGACAGTAGGCTTGCAACTGCAAGTGCCGCCCTCGACTGCAACTGCATGCCTACAAACCCGACTGCAATTGCATGCCCACACATTCCAATGCAACTCACATTTGTTTTGTAAGTGGGCGGTGGGAGAGTGTCGGGAGTTGCATGTCCCATACTAGACTTGCAACTGCAAGTGTTGCCCTTGACTCCAACTGCATGTCTCCTTCCCGACAGCAACTGGCCTTGTGTTTTTCTCGGAGAGGCCGATGGTGGGGGGAGTTGCACGTCCGACAGTAGGCTTGCAACGACAAGTGCCGCCCACGACCGCAACTGCATGCCTACACACCAGACTGCAATTGCATGCCCACACACTCAAATGCAACTCACATTTGTTTTGTAAGTGGGGAGTGGGAGAGTGTTGGGAGTTGCATGTCCCATACTAGACTTGCAACTGCAAGTGTTGCCCTCGACTCCAACTGCATGTCTCCTTCCTGACAGCAATTGGCCTGTGTTTTTGTCGGAGAGGCCGAGGGGGGAGTTGCACGTCTGACAGTAGGCTTGCAACTGTAATTGTCGCCCGCGACCGCAACTACATGCCTACACACCTGACTGCAACTGCATGCCCAACACCCGAATGCAACTAACATTTGTTCTGTAAGTGGGTTGTGGGAGAGGAGTGGGAGTTGCATGTTCGATAGTAGGCTTGCAACTCAAGTGTAACCTACAACTGCAACTACATGTCTCCTCCCCGACTACAACTAGCCTTGTGTTTTTGTCGGGGGGGGGGGGGGAGGAGGAGTTGCATACAGTAGGCTTGCAACTGCAAGTGTAGCCCTCGACATGCAACTACATGCCTACACACTCGACAACAACTTCATACCCACGCACCCGAATCAAACTCACAATTGTTTTATAAATGGGTGCCGGGAGAGGGGGGTCGCATGTCAAACAGTAGGCTTGCAACTACAAGCGTCACCCTTGACTGCAACTGCAGGTCTCCCTCCTGACTGCAACTAGCCTTGTGTTTTTTGTCGGAGAGGGGGGGCACCTGCATGTGCGATAGTAGGCTTGCAACTGCATGTGTTGCCCTCGCCCACAATTGCATACCTACACACCCGGCTGCAACTGACCTTGTGTGTTTTGTCAGAGGGGGAGGGGGTGGCAGTTGTGTGTCCAATAGTAGGCTTGCCACAACAAGTGTCGACTGCAACTGCATGCCTACACACTCGACTGCAATAGCTTGCCCACGCACGTGAATGCAACTAACATTTGTTTTGTAAGTGGGCGGCGGGAGAAGGGTGGGAGTCTCATGTTCGATACTAGACTTTGAACTGTAAGTGTCACCCTTGACTGCAGCTGCATGTCTCCTTCCCGACTGCAACTCGCCTGGTGTTTTTGTCGGAGGGGGCGCAGTTGTATGTCCGACACTAGGCTTGTAACTGGAAGTGTCGCCCCCGACTACAATTGACCTTTTTTTTGTCTGTAGGTGGCGAGATGGGGTGTAGTTGCATGTCCGGCAGTAGGCACGCGGCGGAAGTCGCTGGCGACATGATGCTTGGCCACGCCGGCATGCCTCCAGGCTCCTTGAGCCCAAATCAACCCCCGTTGCACATGACGACGAGTCCAAATCGAGCAGTGGTTCTCAATTTCTTGGCTAGGGTTTGTGATTTTGTTGCGAAATAACTTCTAACGGGAGTTGCAAGTTTTTGAGGGGCTGATTTTGTGTTTTTTGCGCGAGTTTTGTACCTCCTGATGCGAAATGGAGGAACGATTTTTGATACGCGGGGTTGATATGCAAGTTGTCTAGGACCAGGTGGGAGATTTTGTGGGGGGATGGTGGTCAAGTGTGACACGTTTCATATGCCTGGTAGTGGTGAGCTGTATGTATTTGTAGTAGTAGTAGCAGCTGTTTTGAGAACCGAACCGGATTATATTTGGTGCACTTGGGTTCATTGCTAAACTGAGCAGCTAGAGACATTTTTTAGTTAGTTTGATTGTAAGCTTTTGTACGGGTCATTAATGTTTGATGGACTTCCACTTTGGAATTTATTTTCTCACAACCATATTGCATGACCATGTTCAAATTTGAATTGAATTGCGGCTGCTAAAATCCATCCAAAACCTGATGCACGTAGGCATGAATTAGGATTTGAACGGCTCAATGATGATTTTGTTTAGAGTAGGTTCATGTGTGTGTGCGCGCGCTATATGATTTTGCTGTTCTTTTTTTCCTGTTTTCTAACACAAGCAAACACTAAAGTTTTGTGTATTCCTGAAGTAGAGTTGAGAACATGTCAGCTAAATACAGTGGATCACAACATACTCTCGGGAATATACGAGGAACCGTGAGCTTTTTTTCTGTTAAAGTTCATTTCTAATGGTTTTGTTGTCAGACTTTTTGTGAAGTTTCTAATGGTTTTGTTGTCAGACTTTTTGTCTAACCGTTAGCCTGGATGTTCCGCAGGAAGATTCCATTTGTTGAAGCGACCTTGACAAGTCCGAGCTCTTTTTTGCATGAGTAGCTGGTGAGGTTTGTTTGTCCTGTGTAACCTAATAAAAAGTTTTCTGACAACCAACATGTGGCATATTACCTGTATTATTTTAACTGTTTTCAAGTTTTGTTGTCGTGAATTCCATTATTACCTGCATTTTGTTCATGTGATATATGCTGGTGGCTCTATATTTTTTTTGCGGCTAAAACCGTTGATGAAAGGAGCTAAAACTGTCTGATTTGCCAACATTTTCGAAGTACCTTTGGTCATCGCGTCTAAACTTGACAATGAAAGTGGCTATAATGTTTGCCCGGTTCTTAGCCTTAGTTTTCTGCCTTTTTTATGTTGTCCAGTGCCATTGTTTACAACACTAATGTCTTATATACATTTGTGAATACATCAACGCACGGGCACTGACATGGATGATGAAGGAAGGGCCCTGAACACGACAGAGACAATAGAAATGCAGAGGGCAGAGATCAGTGTCTTGAAGATCCAGAGTTAGAAGAGAGACGATATCATGTAGAAACCGCGTCACGTTTTGCTTTTATGAAGAAGTTGCTACATTGGTTTGTAACCTTTTTCTGTAGATAGTGATCTTTTTTTTCCCGAGTTCTAGTTGATACAGGAAATTAACTAGCTAGCATAGAAAGTTAACTAGCTACGTCCCCGTGGCTCTGTACTCTTTGCTGACCTTTTAACTAGCTAATACACGAAGTTTGTTAACTATATCTAATTAATACAGGGCAGTTAACTATCAAAGTCAATCGTGTCTATGTACTCCTGTTGAAACAAGGAAGAGGTCTGAAACAACCATAAGTTGCTCTGAACAACTCCATGAACAGCAGACAACATGGTTCAGTTAGCCAGATCTGAATAATTTTTTTCTGAAAAAAAATGTGAAACATAAAATAGTGTGATGATATGAGGCGCACAAAGTTTTGTTTGTGTGCTGTGTATGCCTCCACACCCAACTGCCCACACCCTCCTCTGTACGGTCATCACTGCTCTAAAAAGGACAAACAAACAAAGCCCACACCCCAAGCCCACAATGAGGGAAATTAAGACCCAACACTGGGGGAGGTAAAACGGGCCAAAACTCGTACACGTGACGTCAGCCGACTGAGACTTCGCGACAAACCCTTGCTAACCAAATGTCCGACTCTCATCAGTACCAATACATCTAGATCAATAGCAAATCAAGGGCATCACCTTCCGCATTGCAAGCCGACCGATGAGAGTGGCATCCCCCTGAAAGTCCGGACGAGTCCGCCCGCCACTGCCATCGTCCATGGCTAGCCGAGCGAAGCAGCTCCACGCGCACTACCTGGTGGCCGGGCTCGGCGACCCTGACAAGTGGACCTGCCTCGTCAAGGAGTACGCCGCCAATGCCTCCCTCCGGGACGCCGCCCTCGTCTACGCCAAGCACCTGCCCCGGCAGACGCACCACCTGCCCCTCCTCCCCGCCCTCCTCAAGGCCGCCGCCTCCCGCGCCGGCCCCGGCCTCGGCCTCGGCAGGTCCCTCCACGCCGAGGCCCTCAAATCCGCGTTCGCCGGCGAGCTGCTCGTGGGCACCACGCTGGTGTCCATGTACTGCAAGTGCGGCCTCCTCGCGGACGCGCGCCGCGTGTTCGACGGAATGCCCGGCAGGAACGTCGTCACCTGCAACGCGATGCTCGCCGGGTATGCCGCGGCGGGCGACACGGGGCAGGCGGAGGCGCTGTTAGGACGCATGAGTTCCCGAACGTCCGTCACGTGGGCGACGGTGATCCGTGGGTTCGCCGAGAAGGGGGACATGGCGGGGGCGCGGAGGTGGTTCGACGCGACGCCCATGGGCATGCGGACCGTCGTCGTGTGGACCGTGCTCGTGCACGGCTACGTGGCCGCCGGGGACATGGAGACCGCGAGGGAGCTGTTCAACGCCATGCCCGCGAGGAACGTGTTCGTGTGGTCGTCGATGGTCACGGGGTACTTCAAGGCCGGCGATGCCGATGAGGCACGGGCGATGTTTGACAGGGTCCCGGTGCGGAACCTGGTGAGCTGGAACGCGCTCATTGCCGGGTACGCGCAAATCGGGCGCTCCGAGGAGGCGTTGCATGCCTTTCACTCGATGTTGGAGGACAGGGTCAAGCCGGACGAGTTCACCATGGCCAGCGTGCTGTCTGCCTGCGCGCAGCTCGGGTCGCTAAAGGAAGGGAGGAAGGTTCATGACTTCATGGACCGGATGCGTATACGGAAGAACCACTTCGTTCTGAATGGCCTGGTTGATATGTACGCCAAGTGCGGCGACCTCGAGCACGCCCGCAAGGTGTTCGACAGCATCCAACGGAGGAATACTGAATGCTGGAACTCGATGATCTCCGCACTCGCAAGCCATGGACGGAGCGAAGAGGCGATACGGCTGTTTTCCCAGATGGAGTTCTCGGAGCAGAAGCCCAATGGGGTCACACTCCTCGCCGTGCTTGGAGCTTGTACCCACGGAGGGTTTGTGGAAGAAGGCCTAAGGATTTTCAACAGTTTCGGCGTGTATGGAGTTGCTGCCGGAGTGGAGCATTACGGTTGCCTGGTCGATCTTCTGGGCCGCGCAGGAAGACTCGAGGAAGCTCATGCGATTGTCAAGAGCATGGCGATGGAGCCTAACGAGGTCATCTGGGGCGCTCTTCTCGGAGCTTGCAGAGTGCATGACAATGCGGAGATGTCGGAGCGGGTGTCAGATGAGATCAACCAATTGCGCTCTGATGGTGCATCAACTAATGATGCAGAGTACATCATGCTGTCAAATATCTTGGCCGCGTCCGAGAGGTGGGAGCAGGCAGAGCGCGTCAGGAGAAAGATGGCGAACCATGGGGTTGAGAAGACTCCCGGGTGCAGTTCAGTTGAGCTTGACATTCCTGAACACAAAGTGTGTTGCAGATAGCAGTACATTGTTGCGGCTATATCAAACTGTAAGTTCATTTCATTTCGTCGCTGGTGGTTTGGTAGATAATCTCCTGTTATGCTGCATCTACTAGAAAATTTAGTGATAGTAGGTTTTAGTTTTGCTGAACAATAACTTGTGGGTTCTTGTTCGAAAACTAATTTCTGGGTTGGACTTGTTGAATTTGATTCAGAAAGTTCTGGCACAAAACCTTGATTTTGGCAAGTTCAGCCGGCCAAAAATTTCATTGAAATGTAGATGGTACCACTGTATATCTGTATACTCAAATATATTTCTCAAGTCAAAAATGGAATGCGTCTCAGGCATATGAGCATACACCAGTTGCAAATCTCTTGCATTTCAAACTTCGATAAATACATGTATGTTGGCTTTAGTTTTTCTTTTCTTTTTTGCAACCAGGGATTGCACTTCCCTTGAAAAATTACACAGTGCTTGTCCATTTTATATGCTGTCATCAGTTATCAGTTATGCATGCCAGTTCATGGGAGTCAGTTGTTCAAAACTAAACCATTTGTCCGTCTTTGTAAAGGTTCCAGAATATAACATTTCCCCCATGTTTCCAAATTCAAAAGGCACTATAAACCAACTTTGCAAAGAGAGGAACACAAGAACACAGAACGACATTACAGGATCATGTCACTATCTCAGTAGTCTCAGAAGTCAGGCCAACACTATAGCTATCTCAGACAACCACTTCCCTGTCAAAGATCCAGCTGAACTTGACCTTCCTGGGCTCGTCCTTCTTGGCCCTGTCGGCCGCCCTCTCCGCCGCGCGCCGCATCCTCGGCGCGAGCCCGCAGACGAAGTCCCGGGCCCGCCGCCCTTCGCTGGAGAGCCCGCCCTCCAGCGCCTCCAGCTTCCACCGCTTGACGAGGAACTCGACGATGTCGGTGTAGTCCTGCGCGGTGTACACGCCGAGGCGCTGGGCCACAGACGCGAAATGCTCGAACAGGTCCATGTCGCTGCCGTCGTGCATGAGGTGCGCGGGCATGGTGATCCGCTTGCGCATCATGTCGGCGATGGCGAGCATGGCGCCCTCCGGGTCGAGCCGCAGCAGCTGCTCCACGATGCGGCTGTAGGCCGTCTCGTGGCGCTTCTCGTCGGCGGCGATGGTGCCGCAGGTGCGCGCCAGCACGTCGTCGCCGTGCGCCTTGGCGAGCCGCGCGGTGTTGCCGTGGGAGACGGCCGTCGCGCGCTCCTGGAAGCTCGTGTACACGAAGCCCAGGTACGGGTTGTTCTCCGTCCTCGGGTCCTGCAATTGTTCAGCATGTCCGATGAGATTGTACAACTAAACAGGAGGAATTGACGGATTTTTCGACAGACTCGTTCAAGAAGCTCCGCGTACCATGCCGGAGCCGATGAGGTACTGGACGGTCTTCTCGACCATGCGCATGTCGACGCGGCCGGAGAGGTACATGTACTTGTTGAGGACGTCGCCGTGTCGGTTCTCCTCGGCGGTCCAGGCGCGGGTCCAGACGGCCCAGGGGCAGGCGCTGGCGCCGGTCTCGTCGCGGACGCCGTCCAGGGTGTTGATCATGGTCTGGTACGTGGGGAGCGCCTCCTCGGTGACCATGTCCCCGACCAACACCACGAAGTACTCGTCGGGCAGCGCGGCGGCGCGGGCCCGCAGCTCGCGCACCTCGTGCTCGAACATCTCGGACGACGAGTCCGGCAGGAAGTCCGCCGGCTGCCAGATGTCCTCCACGGGCCTGAGCAGCGGCAGCAGCGACCCCGCCGCCCAGCCCCGCAGCGACTGGAACACCTCCGCCTTCTCCGGCGGCATCGAGTGCGTCACGCCGCGCTGCACCGACGGCGCCGCCGCCGCCACGGCCGCCGCAGCGGACACGCGGCGGCATTGCCGGCGCGGGAGGGGCAGCGCCGTCGGCAGGTGACCGGGGACGCGGAGGATGCCCTGGGCCTGCATGGTGGCTAGCTCCCGATCGATGGGTGAGTGGTGGCGGCGCGGTGGGGTGGTGTACTTGCGTCGTCGGACTGCGACGGCTGCGGTGTCGGGGCTCCGTATATAAACTGCGGCGTCGGGGCGGTACCGCCGGAGTACCGGAGGCGGAAAACCAGTGGGTGCGTGCAGTGGTTTTGGGCGGGGAGCGGGCTGGCTGATTCTGTGGGTGTTTCGGGGAGCGGCTAGCTGTAGACCGTGGTGTGCCCCCAGGTTGAGCTACTGTAGTACAGATCCAGTTGTCCATCTGATCCGACTATCCGAGGCACTCGAACAGCACGTGCTGGTTGGTTGGTCACACCACCAACAGTAGCGACCGCCACGAGGGCTGGTCACGTCCTCACAGCAGCAAAATGTCTTCGGCAAAGCTACAAATGTCCTCAAACTGTGCGATAGATAGACCCATCTGAACGAGTCAAAACCGCCTCGGAAATTTGGAGCGGAGCGATGATACAATGTTCACGATTTTGATGCGAGTGGTCGCACGCTGTCTGATTTTGGACATTTAGGTTGGAAAAAAGTTACTACAGTAGGTTGGATGGAGAGAATCTCCGTACCATCGTTCAATGTCGTTGTGAAGGAGATTTGGGGCTAGTTTTTTGGGCAATTCTCCCAGAATTAACCAGAATTAACCCCCTCCCCAGCTTCTTCCATAATTGTCACTCCATTTCTTTTTTACAATTCCTATCTAGTTAAACCCTTTTTTATAACTAGATAGGAATTGTAAAAAAGAAATGGAGTGGCAATTATGGAAGAAGCTGGGAGGGGGTCAATTCTGGGAGAATTGCCCAAAAGAACTGGCCCTTGATCCCCAAACTTGATAGGCCCTCACGGTAGGAAGGGGTCCATCGATGATCAGCTACATGTAATATTTAGAAAATGTGCAGAGTTTCACAATTCTCGTGGAGTTTTCTTTATTTTCTATAACAATGAGACGCGTTGAACTCAAGTCAAGAGATGCTCTTAGGGTTTACAACCAAAGGAGAAACGTGGGGAATAGGGACACCATATCCAAGTCTTGGCTTATATAGCCGTTACATCAACCTTCAACAACTAGCAAAAGAAATAACACAGGAGGCACCTAAGGAGTGAGCAAGTGAGCTTGTCGGATGATCAACGGCGAGGAGTCACGGGAGCCGTTCGATGCTTGATCGGCGTCGGTTGGGTCATACACTTGGGCGTGGACCATTATGATCCCCCGTCAGCCGTAGGATGAGAAATGGATGTCGAGGAGGTCAAGCTGGCAAAGTGGTACACCGAGCCACTACTGCGGGTAAAGTGTCGATTTCCTCACAAGATTCGGAGTTGAGTTCTTACAATTCCCCCCGTTGAGGGTTCACTTGTCCTCAAGGGGTGAATGGAAGGAAAACCTTTTGAATACAAGCTTAATCTTTCCAAGTAGAGGCTTAATCAGCCACTTGACAACTCAAATACTAATATCAACTTGCACTCTAGGAATGAGTTTGCTTGCCAAGATCTGTCCAAGTTCCATGTGAATGTTACCTCGATCACCAATGAGAGGTAGATTGGGTGATGTAACTTCAACGGCTCCCAGGTGTTTCTTCAATAGTCTGACATGTAAAGTGGATGCAATTTGCAATCAGCTGGGAGGAGTGGGCGAAATGTGTTGTTAATCCTTTCCATTGTCTTGGAAGGACCATTATTTGGAACCCACCTTTAAACACCTATGTATAATGAGATAAGTATGCATATATGGTTGGATCTATAAATACACCATGTCTCCCATAGTAAATTTTCTTTCAGACCTCTTTTTTTAGTATAAGCTTTCATCCTTCCCTAAGCTTTCACGCTCATTTCCTTTATACATGAGTTATGTTACCCCTCTAAATGAATGTCGTAGCTGAGGTGTTCTCTGGATCAGTGAGCAGATTCATTTCAGCAATCAGGGCTGGGGTGACCATATAAGGCCTAAAATAGAACCGCTTTAAGATATGTGTGAAAGCTCATATCATACCACCACTCCGCCATAAATAACCAAATGTTCCATTTCTTTCGTTGTGCAAAAGCAAAATACCTGATATAATTTTCAAAAGATTAACTGACTCTCTTTGTCTAACCATCAAATTGTGGATGAAAAGAGGTGCTCATGTGTAATTTAACTACTGATTTCTTGAACAAGTTTTTCCACAATTGATTTGTAAAGATCTGATCCCTGTAAGTGACAATAAATCACTACAAAAAACACTCATGATGATACGTTTTTGACACAGCACGTTTTCCGTCATGCATGTACATCCATGACGATTTTATGACAGAATCAAGATAGTCGTACCTGTGCTGTCGTAGAAGTGTTCCATGACAATACCAAAATTATCATCACGGAAGTGTCCATTTCCATGATGATAAATGGCGCGTCATGAAGTGTTTTCGTCAAGGATAACGGACACGTGGCATCCACCTTAACGGGTTGCCGTTAAGCTATCGGGTTCCGGTTTGGATCCGATAACCCGTTAACAGCCTGAACCAATGGGGATTTTCCACGTGTAAAATTCTCATTCGCCGTAGGATCCACGTGTCGGCTCAGGGTTGGGGCAGATGTCATCCACTTGTTGTACGGGAGCATCCTATGATACGTTGACACGTGGTAAGGCCCAACAGTGACCCATTTAGGTAAAAGAGGCCGGCCCAGTCAAAATTAGCAGGCCATCCCATATAGGGCCTACTTGTGTCTGGTCCATTTAGTCCCACGACCCATACGAGATGTGCCAATTTGGCTCGTCAACTATTTGACACCATTGCAACCCATCGTCAGTTCGAGCCCGTTAACAGCCCGCTATATATTTGGGCTCAATATTGACCCGACTTAGTTTCGGCCTATTGAGGGAGTCCTGAATTAAGGGGTCCTCGGGCCACCGGCCCATTCCTTATGGGCCGGATTGATGGGCTACTATGGAGCCAAGCTAGGGCGTGGACCCGTGACCGAATAGAAGTTCTTCGGAGCCATGGTGCCCTCCAAGTCAAGATTTAGCATGATCTTTCCTTTATTGTAACCAACCATGTGAACCCTAATCCTACTGGTGTCTACATAAACCAGAGGGCTTTAGTCTTTAGGGTTAGAGTAACATCCAATACCCCATTAGCTTAGGGTTTAGCTCGCCTGATCTCGAGGTAGATCAAGTTTGTAATCATACCATACACGTCAAATACAATCAAGCAGGACGTAGGGTTTTACCTCTTAGAGAGGGCCCGAACCTGGGTAAACATCGTGTTCTTCGTCCCCTGTTCCCCATTGATCCTAGATCCACAGCTCGGGACCCCCTACCCGAGATCCGCCGGTTTTGACACGGACATTGGTGCTTTCATTTAGAGTTCCGTTGTTGGGTCACCGAAGGATCGATGGCTCGCCTGATCATCGGAGATGGCGTCAGCTCCGGGAACCTCTTTGTCCCGGGCCAGCTCTTCGCGTTCGGCAGCATTATGCAGCACGCCAACCCGACTGGTCATCTAGACCAAATCAACAATTTCGCCCCCGAGAACCGGATTATATTCGGCAACCTGGAGTACATCATGGACGCTCGAGGCGATATGGTCTTCGCCGAATTCGCAGCCTCACCCGGTACCCCTATGGGCCCCGCAGTACCTGCTTCGAAGCTTTCTCTCGATCCGATCTGTGGATCGGCCTCAACCCCTCGGCTGGCCTCGAGCTCGGACAGCTCCACCCTGACCGAAGACCAGGAATCCCCATCAGCCACGCCAACGATGCCCGCCGAAGACCCAGCTTCGGGCCTCAGCGCGCAAGCGGTGTTCGGACGCCAAGAGTCACTCTCGGTCGAACCCTTTCCTCACGTCACAGATCTGGCCTGGAGCCCCAGTGACGGGTCGACGTTCGGAAACCAAGAATCATTCCCGACCAAACTTCTCCTCGCCAACTTGGCTTCGAGCCCCAATACGAAAGTAACGTCCGAAGACCAGGTGTGAGCGTTCGTCTCCCTGCCTATGACGCCACGAAGCCGACCCTAGGCCTTGAGTTTAACTCGGCCCTCGAAGACCGGATTCAGCCCGGACCCAGATCATTCCTCGCCCCGCCACTACGGATACCGTTCCTCAGCAGCCACCGCATACCAGGTCGGCAAGCCTCGCCTTGTTAAACGAGGCGCTTGACCGAATCCAGATGATGGCTATTCGAGATGATCCACCCTCGGCCCACGTTCAGCGGCCCCTCGAGGTGAATTATAGGGAATTTTACGACCCGCCCACCACCCACTTAGTGGCCACAATCGAAGACTTAATCGACATGTTGGACCACACCTTGGAAAATGTTGAATTCATGGATGAGGATAGTGGAGCCACGACTAATACCGATGTTGCTCCCCCCGTCACCGGCCACTAGACGGCCACGTCCACCTATGACGTCTACATGGTGGACACTCCGAAAGACGATGACAGCACCCCCGGGAAGGATAACGGCAGGCCCAGCGATGACCCGCCAAAACGCCTCAGACAACATCGTTGCTCCAAGACACGTCGAAGCCATGCGAGCAACATGGACACCAGAGAAAACGACACCCCAGATAATGCGGACAACCTCGGCGACCTCGGCGCCGACGAGCAACCACAAGACAACCACGAGGAGCATGAGGACCCACTCAATCTTGAATACCTCAATGACTCCGAAGACAACAACGACATCCCTCCTTCAGAAGAGGAGGTCAGTTTGGGTGACGAGGATTTCATCGTCCCCGAAGACCCGCTGGATCAAGAGCGGTTCAAACGGTAGCTAATTGCCACTCCACGAAGGCTGAAGAAACAACGGCAAAAAATAAAGTCCGAACAGGATACCCTTAATGAGAGATGGACTATGGTCCTAGATGCCGAAGAGGAGTACGACCACGAGCGATAGACCAAAAGCTACCCGAAGCGAAGACTACTGCCGCAATTCGATGATCAGGCCATAGAGCAAGCACCTCCAAGGCACACTCAGGCAGAACAGCCGGACCGCCCCCCTCGAGGACGGGACATGACAGCTGATAGAGCCGAACAGCCTCCTGCTCCACCTAGTCGTCAAGGCAAGGAGACATTATGGCCAGTTTATGAGTACGACCTATGGCGTGACCTGGATGCTTGGGCAGGTCTGATGAGGTCCATTTACGGACCTAAAGGAAGTCCTCTCGTTAGACGGGATGGATACCAAGCCTGGTTAGACAAAAATGACAGAGCTCGGGAGCTGCAACGAGTCCGGATGACAGACGATCTCCGGTGCGACGTAGGCCAAGTCAGGGGCGCCGCTCATCCTCTGTGCTTCACAGATAGGGTGATGCAGAACCAATTCCCGGAAGGATTCAAACCTGTAAATATCGAGCCATACGACGGGACAACAGATCCGGTCATATGGATTGAAGATTTTCTGGTACACATTCATATGGCATGAGGAGATGACATCCACGTCATCAAGTGCCTACCGTTAAAGCTCAAGGGTCCGGCCAGACACTGGTTAAATAGCCTTCCCAAAGACTCCAACCACCCGGCATGACATCCTCTCCTAGTGCCGCCTCACCATCCAGCCACCCGGCGGCATAGTTAGCTTCTTCAAATGGTGGTCTTTGGACATGCAAGACTCCCAAGCTAGCCATTGCAAGGGCCTCGAGACGCTAGTTGCACTAACCGCTTGGACAATCTCAAAGCATGGCATGCATATATCTTCGACAACTTCATTGTCGTGAGTACTGCTTGTGATTGTGTTGTTTGCTTTCTCAACATGTCAACTTCATCTCTAAGTGTAGAAGCAGACTCTCTTTCTACCAGTAGTTTAGCCTCTAGAGCATCAACAGTTGGCAATTCATGATGCACGGTTGGGCCCGTGCCACTGCTCTGGGATGAACCAACGTCCGTGGGGACCTCGCTCCTTGATCTTGGACTAACTTATTTTGCCATTATAGTTCCGATTGGATTCAGAAAAGTTGAAGTTATTAAAACATGCCATCGCATACCTGATACGTCTCCAACGTATCTATAATTTTTTATTGTTCCATGCTATTCTATTATCTGTTTTGGATTTTTATATGCATTAATATGCTATTTTATATGATTTTTGGGACTAACCTATTAACCTAGAGCCCAGTGCCAATTCCTGTTTTTTTCCTTGTTTTAGAGTTCGCAGAAAAGGAATACCAAACGGAATAAAACTTTTGCGATGATTTTTCTTGGACCAGAAGACACCCAGGAGACTTGGAGTGCAAGTCAGAAGAGCCGCGAGGCGGCCACAAGGGTGGAGGGCATGCCCAGGGGGATAGGGCATGCCCCCCGACCTTGTGGGCCCCTCGGTGACCCCCTGACCTAGATCTTCCTCCTATATATTCTCAAATACCCCAAAAACTTCCAGGGGAGCCACGAAACCACTTTTCCACCGCCGCAACCTTCTGTACCCGTGAGATCCCATCTTGGGGCCTTTTCCGGCATCCTGCCGGAGGGGGATTTGATCACGGAGGGCTTCTACATCAACACCATTGCCTCTCCGATGAAGCGTGAGTAGTTTACCACAGACCTATGGGTCAATAGCTAGTAGCTAAATGGCTTCTTCTCTCTCTTTGGTTCTCAATACAAAGTTATCCTCGATGTTCTTGGAGATCTATTCGATGTAATACTCTTTTGCGGTGTGTTTGCCGAGATTTGATGAATTGTGGATTTATGATCAAGTTATCTATGAATATTATTTGAATCTTCTCTGAATTCTTATATGCATGATTTGATATCTTTGCGAGTTTCTTCGAACTATCGATTTGGTTTGGCCAACTAGATTGGTTTTTCTTGCAATGGGAGAAGTGCTTAGCTTTGGGTTCAATCTTTCGGTGCTCGATCCTAGTGACAGAAGGGGAACCGACACGTATTGTATTGTTGCCATCGAGGATATAAAGATAGGGTTTTCATCATAATGCTTGAGTTAATTTACATCATGTCATCTTGCTTAAGGCGTTACTTCGTTCTTTATGAACTTAATACTCTAGATGCATGCTGGATAGCGGTCGATGTGTGGAGTAATAGTAGTAGATGCAGAATCGTTTTGGTCTACTTGACACGGACGTGATGCCTATGTTCATGATCATTGCCTTAGATATTGTCATAACTTTGCGCTTTTCTATCAATTGCTCGGCAGTAATTTGTTCACCCAGCGTAATAATTTCTATCTTGAGAGAAGCCTCTAGTGAAACCTATGGCCCCCGGGTCTATTTTCCATCATATAAGTTTCCGATCTACAATTTTAGTTTCCGATTTACTTTCTTTGCAAATTTTTACTTTCCGTTCCATAAACCAAAAATACCAAAATATTACTTTACCATTTATCCATCTCTATCAGATCTCACATTGCAAATAACCGTGAAGGGATTGACAACCCCTTTATCGCGTTGGGTGCAAGTTGGTGTTTGTTTGTGCAGGTATACGGTGGCTTGTGCGTTGTCTCATACT
Source organism: Triticum aestivum (assembly GCF_018294505.1). NCBI lineage: Eukaryota > Viridiplantae > Streptophyta > Magnoliopsida > Poales > Poaceae > Triticum > Triticum aestivum. The sequence goes on from NC_057802.1 coordinate 518,467,396, forward strand.
GGATTGATACCTTGGTTCTCAAAACTGAGGGAAATACTTACTCTACTTTGCTTCATCACCCTTTCTTCTTCAAGGAAAAAACCAACGCAAGCTCAAGAGGTAGCAGGAAGAATTTCTAGCGCCGTTGCCGGGGAGGCTAGGTAAGAGGCACTAACACCCGTCAACTAAGCCAATTTCTGGCGCCGTTGCCGTGGAGATCTATGCCAAGCCAAGACATACCAAGTACCCATCATAAACTCTCATCCCTTGCATTACATTATTCGTCATTCGCCTCTCGTTTTCCTCTTCCCCACTTCTAAAATGATTTTCGAAAAGATTCGTCTTTCCTTTGCCCCTCTTCCGTTCATCTTCTTCGCTTGCTTTTTACATGCTCGTGTGTTGGATTGCTTGCCTAGTCTTCATGACTCCTCCAAAGAACGTTGACCCTCACCTTAGAAGGTTAGACGAAATTGAAAATAATGTTAGAAGCTTCATGTCCTTACAATTTGAGCATAACAATTTCTTTAGAAACGAACTCAAGGAGCATAAAAGTTTTATGAAATACATGAATAAAGAGCTTGATGATATGTCTAAGGAATTTTATGGTTTGAGATCTCAGTTTGCGCATCTTGAAAATTTGGTAGGTCAAATTTCTGATAAACAAGCTACTTTAGTAAACAAAATGGCCGCCAAACCAGAGGCTGAAAATAATGATGAAGATCTTAAAGTGATTGATGTGACTCCTATTGAATCTTTGTTTTCCAATGTAAATCTTGATAAATATGGGACTGGAGATGAGTCAACTTTAGTTAGAAGGCGTTCCAATGATTCGGAGTTTTTAGATCTTGATGCAAAAATTGATAAAAGTGGGATTGGAGAGGTCAAAACTTTAGATAGCAATGAACTCACTCTTTTGGATTTCAAGGAATTTAATTATGGTAATTGTTCTTTAATAGATTGTATTTCCTTGTTGCAATCCATGTTGAATTTTCCTCATGCTTATAATCAAAACAAAGTTTCTACTAAACATATCGTTGATGCTATGATGCAATCTTATGAAGAAAAGCTTGAATTGGAAGTTTCTATCCCTAGAAAAATTTATGATGAGTGGGAACCTACTATTGAGATTAAAATTAAAAATTATGAATGCTATGCTTTGTGTGATTTGGGTGCTAGTGTTTCCACGATTCCGAAAACTTTATGTGATGTGTTAGGTTTCCGTGAATTTGATGATTGTTCCTTAAATTTGCATCTTGCGGATTCCACTATTAAGAAACCTATGGGAAGAATAAATGATGTTCTTATTGTTGCAAATAGGAATTATGTGCCCGTAGATTTCATTGTTCTTGATATAGATTGCAATCCTACATGTCCTATTATTCTTGGTAGACCTTTTCTTAGAATGATTGGTGCAATTATTGATATGAAAGAAGGAAACATTAGATTTCAATTTCCGTTATGGAAAGGCATGGAACACTTCCCTAGAAAGAAAATTAAATTGACTTATGAATCTATTATGAGAGCCATTTATGGATTGCATGCCAAAGATGATAACACTTAGATCTATTCGTGTTTTATGCCTAGCTAAGGGCGTTAAACAATAGCGCTTGTTGGGAGGCAACCCAATTTTATTTTTGTTTTTGCTCTTTAGGTTCTGTTTTGCAATAAATATTTCATCTAGCCTTTGGTTAGATGTGGTTTTGTGTTTTAATTAGTGTCTGTGCCAAGTAAGACCTTTGGGATAGCTTGCGGTAATAGTTGATTTGATCTTGCTGAAAAAACAGAAACTTTGCGCTCAGTCCTAGAATTTTTAAAAATCACAGAAGCGTCGAAAAATTCTGAATTGTTTACAGTAGATTGATATACAAATTGCCTAGGACTTCCTAATTTTTCAGGATTTTTGGAGTTACAGAAGTATGCGAACTATTCAGATTACTACAGGCTGTTCTGTTTTTTGACAGATTCTGTTTTTCGCGTGTTGTTTGCTTATTTTGATGCATCTATGGCTAGTATCGGGGGGTATGAACCATGGAAAAGTTGGAATACAGTAGATATTAAACCAATATAAATAAAGAATGAGTTCACAACAGTACGAAAAGTGTTGATTTATTTTCTTATACTAATGGAGCTTATGAGATTTTCTGTTGAGTTTTGTGTTGTGAAGTTTTTAAGTTTTTGGTAAGAATTTGATGGACTATGGAATAAGGAGTGGCAAGAGTCTAATATTGGGGATGCCCAAGGAACCCCAAGGTAATATTCAAGGCGGCCAAAGAGCCTAAGCTTGGGATGCCCCGGGAAGGCATCCCCTCTTTCGTCTTCGTCTATCGGTAACTTTACTTCAGGCTATATTTTTATTCACCACATAATATGTGTTTTGCTGGAGCATCTTGTATGATTTGAGTCTTTGCATTTTAGTTTGCCACAATCATCCTTGATTTACACATCTTTTGGTAGAGATACGCATGAATTGTGATTTATTAGAATGCTCTATGTGCTTCACTTATATCTTTTGAGCTAGGCAATTTTTCTCTAGTGCTTCACATATATCTTTTTAGCACGGCGGTGATTTTATTTTATAGAAACTGATGAACTCTTGCACTTCACTTATATTATTTTGAGAGTCTCTAAACAGCATGGTAATTTTCTTTGGTTATAAAATTAGTCCTAATATGATAGGCATCCAAGAGGGATATAATACAAACTTTCATATAAAGTGCATTGAATACTATGAGAAGTTTGATTCCTTCTGATTTTTGTTGAGATATGAAGATGATGATATTAGAGTCATGCTAGTAAGTAGTTGTGAATTTGAGAAATACTTGTGTTAAAGCTTGTGAGTCCCGTAGCATGCATGTATGGTGAACCGTTATGTAACGAAGTTGTAGCATGAGATGTTTTTTGATTGTCTTCCTTATGAGTGGCGGTCGGGGACGAGCGATGGTCTTTTCCTACCAATCTATCCCCCTAGGAGCATGCGCGTAGTACTTTGTTTTGATGACAAATAGATTTTTGCAATAAGTATGTGAGTTCTTTATGACTAATGTTGAGTCCATGGATTATTGCTAGCCTCTCTAGTACCACGCGACTTTCGCCGGTACCATAAACCCACCACATATCCTTCCTCAAAACATCCACCATACCTACCTATTATGGCATTTCCATAGCCATTCTGAGATATATTGCCATGCAACTTTCCACCGTTCCGTTTATTATGACACGCTCCATCATTGTCATATTTCTTTGCATGATCATGTAGTTGACATCGTACTTGTGGCAAAGCCACCGTTCATCATTTTTTATACATGTCGCTCTTGATTCGTTGCACATCCCGGTACACCGCCGGAGGCATTCACATAGAGTCATATTTCTGTTCTAGTATTGAGTTGTAATTTTTGAGTTGTATGTAAATAGAAATGTGTTGATCTTCATTATTAGAGCATTGTCCCATGTGAGGAAATAAAAAACAGAGAGAAAGGCCAAAAAAAAAAGGAGAAGTCCCAAAAAAGTGAGAGAAAAAGAGAGAAGGGACAATGTTACTATCCTTTTTGCCACACTTGTGCTTCAAAGTAGCACCATGATCTTCATGATAGAGAGTCTCCTATGATATCACTTTCATATGCTAGTGGGAAGTTTTCATTATAGAACTTGGCTTGTATATTCCAACGATGGGCTTTCTCAAAACGCCCTAGGTCTTCATAAGCAAGCAAGTTGGACGCACACCCACTTAGTTTCTTTCTTGAGCTTTCATAAACTTATAGCTCTAGTGCATCCGTTGCATGGCAATCCCTACTCACTTACATTGATATCTATTAATGGGCATCTCCATGAAGGAAATATGCCCTAGAGGCAATAATAAAGTTATTATTTATTTCCTTATATCATGATAAATGTTTATTATTCATGCTAGAATTGTATTAACCGGAAACATAATACTTGTGTGAATACATAGACAAACAAAGTGTCACTAGTATGCCTCTACTTGACTAGCTCGTTGATCAAAGATGGTTATGTTTCCTAGCCATAGACATGAGTTGTCATTTGATTAACGGGATCACATCATTAGGAGAATGATGTGATTGACTTGACCCATTCTGTTAGCTTAGCACTCGATCGTTTAGTATGTTGCTATTGCTTTCTTCATGACTTATACATGTTCCTATGACTATGAGATTATGCAACTCCCGTTTACCGGAGGAACACTTTGTGTGCTACCAAACATCACAACATAACTGGGTGATTATAAAGGTGCTCTACAGGTGTCTCCAAAGGTACTTGTTGGGTTGGCGTATTTCGAGATTAGGATTTGTCACTCCGATTGTCGGAGAGGTATCTCTGGGCCCACTCAGTAATACACATCACTATAAGCCTTGCAAGCATTGTAACTAATGAGTTAGTTGTGGGATGATGTATTACGGAACGAGTAAAGAGACTTGCCGGTAACGAGATTGAACTAGATATCGAGATACCGACGATCGAATCTCGGGCAAGTAACATACCGATGACAAAGGGAACAACGTATGTTGTTATGCGGTCTGACCGATAAAGATCTTCGTAGAATATGTGGGAGCCAATATGAGCATCCAGGTTCCGCTATTGGTTATTGACCGGAGAGGTGTCTCGGTCATGTCTACATACTTCTCGAACCCGTAGGGTCCGCACGCTTAGCGTTAGTATGACAGTTATATTATGAGTTTATATGTTTTGATGTACCGAAGGTTGTTCGGAGTCCCGGATGTGATCACGGACATAACGAGGAGTCTCGAAATGGTCGAGACATAAATATTGATATATTGGAAGCCTATGTTTGGATATCGGAAGTGTTCCGGGTGAAATCGGGATTTTTCCGGAGTACCGGGAGGTTACCGGAACCCCCCGGTAACTTAATGGGCCTTAGTGGGCCTAGGTGAAAGAGAGGAGAGGAGGCCAGGGCAGGGCCGCACGCCCCTCCCCCCCAGTCCGAATAGGACAAGGAGAAGGGGCGGCGCCCCCCCTTTCCTTCCTCCCCTCCACCTCTTCCCCCTCTCTCTCCTAGTCCAACATGGAAAAGGGGGGGAGTCCTACTCCCGGTAGGAGTAGGACTCCTCCTGGCGCACCTCTCCCCTTTGGCCGGCCGAACCCCCCCTTGCTCCTTTATATACGGGGGCAGGGGGCACCTCTGGACACAATTGATCATTTATCTCTTAGCCGTGTGCGGTGCCCCCCTCCACCATATTACACCTCGATAATATCGTAGCGGTGCTTAGGCGAAGCCCTGCATCGGTAGAACATCATCATTGTCACCACGCCGTCATGCTGACGAAACTCTCCCTCAACACTCGGCTGGATCGGAGTTCGAGGGACGTCATCGAGCTGAACGTGTGCTGAACTCGGAGGTGCCGTGCATTCGGTACTTGATCGGCCGGATCGTGAAGACGTACGACTACATCAACCGCGTTGTGTCAACGCTTCCGCCTTCGGTCTACGAGGGTTCGTGGACAACACTCTCCCCTCTCGTTGCTATGCATCACCATGATCTTGCGTGTGCGTAGGAATGTTTTTGAAATTACTACGTTCTCCAACACTCCATAGCCCGCTGATACGCCTAGTTGATGTGAAACTATCTCCTTCTCTTTGTCTTCTCCACAACCACCGTCTATTCCACCTATAGTGCTATGTCCATGGCTCACGCTCATGTATTGTGTGAAAGTTGAAAAGGTTTGAGAACATCAAAAGTATGAAACAATTGCTTGGCTTGTCATCGGGGTTGTGCATGATTTGAATATTTTGTGCGATGAAGATGGAGCATAGCCAGACTATATGATTTTGTAGGGATAAGCTTTCTTTGGCCATGTTATTTTGAGAAGACATAATTATTTTGTTAGTATGCTTGAAGTATTATTGTTTTTATGTCAATATTAAACTTTTGTTTTGAATCTTACGGATCTGAACATTCATGCCACAATAAAGAGAATTACATGGATAAATATGTTAGGTAGCATTCCACATCAAAAATTCTGTTTTTATCATTTACCTACTCGAGAACGAGCAGGAATTAAGCTTGGGGATACTTGATACGTCTCCAACGTATCTATAATTTTTTATTGTTCCATGCTATTTATATTATCTGTTTTGGATGTTTTATATGCATTAATATGCTATTTTATATGATTTTTGGGACTAACCTATTAGCCTAGAAGAACGTCGACGGTGTCAATTCGTCGGCTACGACTTGCAAGACGAAGAACGTCGCCCGCAAATTGTGGTGACACCGGCAGCAAGAGAGGGAGGCGGTGGCGGCGTCGCAGGGAGGTTCGGACGTGGTGGAGCAGTTGTGTCCTCCGTCGCGCCCGGATCCCTGCACCCCTTCCCTTCGACCGCCGAAGCGGATTGCGGCGTCCGACCCCCTTGGGATAGAGGATGATGCGACCACCGACTGGGCCATTCTGGACAACTTTCAACCCATGCATATGCCGGCGGTCGACGTGTGTGACTTCCCAGCTCGTTTGGGCGCGGATGAACACGGGAACGGGCACTGCCCGGGCTGCCCTCCACATGTTCGACGGAGTGACCGAACAAGACTCTATGCGTTTTGTTTGCTCCTGTCCGATCAGTTTTTAGCATAGACCACTAGTTTATTTCGCACATGATGAATGCTTGTAAACCATAATCATGTAGGAGGCGTTCTTATCAAACATGATGAATGACAATGAAGATCCGACCGGAATGGAGTATGAATTAGAGGCCACCACCGCATTTGAGGTTGGGACAACATCCGATCCCAATCTGAGCAAAAGGAAGAAGAAGACCAGGCCGCCGAAGGCAAGAGGTCTGGCATTCTCAAGATTTGAGAACATCTTATTGGTCAAAGCTTGGTTGGCCACAACAATGGATCCAATATGCGGCACCGAGCAGAAGGGGAACACCTATTTGATGAAGATTTGGAAGGAGTATCACGAGCGAAAGGAGTATGTGGATCCGCATCCTATCGTGACCACCCGCAATGTGACATCTCTCCAACATCATTGGGGGATCATTCAAGAGGAAGTGAACAAGTACGTAGGCTACTACTCACAAGTGACCAAACGGCCGCAAAGTGGGATGGGAGTGGCAACTCACATAAGCTCGATTGCCTCATATTGTCATCCATTGCATATGCTTCTTGTGTTTGCATTCTCGTGCTCATACATATGTTGTTTGCTAGACGGCAGTGGCGGCCACTTTGTATCATGAGGTGGAGAAGAGGCCATTTTCTTTTATCCATTGTTCCGTCATATTGAACGGCAAGCCGAAGTGGAACCAACTTGTGGCTGACCTCAAGTCCGGCAAGAAGAGGAATGATGGATCAAGCTCAAACCAATCAATTGGGTTGGACGATGAAGAGGACGATGTTGTCATGACGAATGGAAAAGCCACCGTGCCAAAGGACAACCGCCAAGTCATGGGAAATAAGTGGGAGAAGGCACATGCCGCCCGTGATGCCGCGGCTAGCAAAATGTTATCCACATGGACGGGCATTTTTTCGGCGAGGGAGAACAAGAAGGAGGAGAGGTACAAGCTCATGTTGGATGCGCAAACAGAAAGAATGGAGTGGGACCGCAAGAGGGCGGAGAAGAAGCTGGAAATTGAGAGGGAAAAGATCAAGCTCGAGAAGCAACAAGCGGCGATCAAATGGGAGCTCGAGAAGGCCAAGACATTTGGTGACATATAGATTGAGAGGAGAGGTTGCAACTTGCACGGGACGCAAAAGATGCGAGGATCATGTTGACAGACGAGATCCTCTATGATGAGCATGCGAAGAAGTGGTTTGTGGACAAAAAGATGGAGATCAACGACCATAGGAAGTACGAGGCGCCTGATGACCCACAAGTATAGGGGATCTATCGTAGTCCTTTCGATAAGTAAGAGTGTCGAACCCAACGAGGAGCAGAAGGAAATGATAAGCGGTTTTCAGCAAGGTATTCTCTGCAAGCACTGAAATTATAGGTAACAGATAGTTTTGTGATAAGACAATTTGTAACGAGCAACAAGTAACAAAAGTGAATAAAGTGCAAAAAGGTGGCCCAATCCTTTTTGTAGCAAAGGACAAGCCTGGACAAACTCTTATATAGAGAAAAGCGCTCCCGAGGACACATGGGAATTATCATCAAGCTAGTTTTCATCACGTTCATATGATTCGCGTTCGGTACTTTGATAATTTGATATGTGGGTGGACCGGTGCTTGGGTGATGTTCTTACTTGAACAAGCATCCCACTTATGATTAACCCCTATTGCAAGCATCCGCAACTACAAAAGAAGTATTAAGGTAAACCTAACCATAGCATGAAACATATGGATCCAAATCAGCCCCTTACGAAGCAACGCATAAACTAGGGTTTAAGCTTCTATCACTCTAGCAACCCATCATCTACTTATTACTTCCCAATGCCTTCCTCTAGGCCCAAATAATGGTGAAGTGTCATGTAGTCGATGTTCACATAACACCACTAGAGGAAAGACAACATACATCTCATCAAAATATCGAACGAATACCAAATTCACATGACTACTAATAGCAAGACTTCTCCCATGTCCTCAGGAACACACGTAACTACTCACAAAGCATATTCATGTTCATAATCAGAGGGGTATTAATATGCATAATGGATCTGAACATATGATCTTCCACCAAATAAACCAACTAGCATCAACTACAAGGAGTAATCAACACTACTAGCAACCTACAGGTACCAATCCCAGACTTAGAGACAAGAATTGGATACAGGAGATGAACTAGGGTTTGAGAGGATATGGTGCTGGTGAAGATGTTGATGGAGATTGGCCCTCTCCCGATGAGAGGAGCGTTGGTGATGACGATGGCGATGATTTCCCCCTCCCGGAGGGAAGTGTCCCCGGCAGAACAGCTCCGCCAGAGCCCTAGATTGGTTCCGCCAAGGTTACGCCTCATGGCGGCGGAGTCTCGTCCCGAAAGCTTGCTTATGATTTTTCTTCGGATGAAAGACTTCATATAGCAGAAGATGGGCACCCACTACAAACAAAATACACTTCCGTGATGATACGTGTTTGTCACAATAGGTCGCGTTTTTTGTTATGCATGTACATCCATGACAAATTTATGACAGAATCAAGATAGTCATACCTGTGTTGTCATAGAAGTGTTCCATGACATTACCAAAATTATCATCACGGAAGTGTCCACTTCCATGACGATAAATCGCGCGTCACAGAAGTGCTTTCGTCAAGGGTGACCGACACGTGGCATCCACCGTAACGGAACGCCGTTAAGCTATCGGGTCGGGTTTTGGATCCGATAACCCGTTAACAGCCCCGGCCAATGGGGATTTTCCACGTGTAAAATCATCATTGGCTGGAGGAAACACGTGTCGGCTCATCGTTGGGACAGATGTCATCCACTCATTGGACAGAAGGCGCCTATGATACGTCGACACGTGGCACGGCCCAACAGAGGCCCATTCCTGTGAAAAGGCCGGCCCGTTTGACTTGGTCAAAAGGTGGCGGGCCGGCCCATGGAAAGCCTGTTAACGGCCTGTTCGCATATAGCCCATTTACAGCCCGCTAACCCAAGGCCCGTTACGCCCTATCCGAATTAGGCCCAGTAGCGTCATCTGGGCCATCCAATATGATTCCAGCCCGTTTTCACTTCTGGCCCATGTATGGCCCATGACGTCTTTCGGCCCATATGAGGCCCTATGTAACTCTTGGCCTATTAACGGCCCGTGGTGAAACTGGCCCGTAATGAACAGTGTATCACTTTACACCCATTAACGGCCCGTGGTGAAACTGGCCCGTAATGAACAGTGTATCACTTTATACCCATTAACGGCCCGTTATTCCGTTGGGCCGTTTCCAGCCCATGTTATCTTTCGGCCTTCTCAGAGCCCATTTATTCTTGGGCTCATTTCCAGCATTCGTTTACTTACGGCCCGTTACTGTCATTTTCTGCTTGTGGGCCAAATTCAGCCCGTGGTTACAGTCGGCCCGTTTGTGGTCCGTTAATACGTTGGGCCGTTTTCATAGCGTCATCAAATACGGCCTATTAACGATGGCCCGTTATGGTCGGCCCATGAACGGACGATTCCAACTCTAGCCCGTTTACGGCCATAATGCGGTCTGTTTGGCCCATGTTTGGCCAATCGATCATACGGCCCGTATAAGGCCCATTGATGATACGGCCCGCAGAAGGCCCATTGTTTCTACGGCCCATAGAAGGCCCATTGTTTCTACGGCCCGTAGAAGGCCCACTGTTTCTACGGCCAGTAGGAGGCCCAGTGTCACTACAGTAAATATTAGCCCATGGTTATTGTGGCCTAGTTTTAAAAAATAGGTTATTGCAGCCACTAGCTAACCGCGGAAAAAGAACTGCAATGACTACAAGCAAACAAATAAACAAGACAACAAGGAAATAAATAAGCAAGCAACTAACGCTAGGCTATCACGGCTATTACACATATTACATCCACTGGGCATCAAAGTTCGCCACCAGTGCAAATATAGGGAACAAAGCAGCATATCATATACACTGGTTGTCAAAGTTGGCGACCAGCGCAAATAAACGCCGCAGCAAAACAAATCCAGAACTGAAACCACTTCAGAAGATCTCAAGAAACAATATCCTGGGTACCCATAATGCTGGCAAGATGCTTAGCAAGCTTATTAACTTTCTCTTGTTTGGCGCTTAAATCCTCCAGCGCTTGCTGTTGCACCAGAAAATATGCATCTGAATTCTGCAGGGACTTCCTCAGTCCTTCAGCTTCCTGTCGCAGCACATCTGATCGATGTCTTTCAACTTGAAGTTGAGACTCAAGAAGACGAACTGATTCAGGCAGCGAGTTCGAAGAGCTTGTGCCAGCAGTAGTGGCCAGTAACTCGAACACTACATCAAGACAGGACTTTTGGGTTCCCTCACTGTCGTCAAGATAGTTTTTATCAGCTTTCTTGGAGACCAACAGGGATGTCTCACTATCTTGAACCTTATCTGCATTACTTCCTTTACCATTGGATAACGCGGTACTGTTCTCCAATATTTTGTCCGCATTCTAAAAGAGAAACAAGCAGACACATCACATGTTTACCATGTTGTATATGAAACTCATTTTGGTAAATGAGTTCAGTAGTAAAGTGGACAGGATAACAGCATGAAACAAACATATATCTATGTACCATGGTCACTTTATGGTCTATATCATTCTAGTTTTTGTTGCCAAATCAAGATAGAGACACAGTTCAAATAATATTTGTTCAAGACAAAGCAGAATAGACAGAATATAAGTGTGGGTAACTATAGAGCAATAACAACACTTGTAATGTGCATGACATGAGAACATAACTGTTTATTCAATTGAAACTGAAATCAACATAGAGCAGGTTACAACAGCAAACCAGTTAAAGAAACAGGTTTAAAACATACCTGTTGCGCCATTGGAGTTTCAATTCCATCCTTCAAATTTGAAAATAGTTGGTATGAGTAAATACAGTAATGCAAGAGCAAAGGAGTATGAACCATAGCTACAGAACCTGACCTGAGAACAAATCTTCTTCTCCTTTAAGCGTTGAGTTGGGATTCGGAGTGGTGGTCCTCGTGCTTTGGGCACTGCAGTTCCCTTACTAACTGCTCGTGTTTGGGTGCTCTGTGGTGGAGACGGTGCTGTGTCAACTGGAACTGGGTTACTATCTGCCGGGGTTGGGGTTAGAAGGGGTGTAGCTGGTTCTCTGTCCAACTGGGTAGGGGTACAATCTGCGAGAGTCTGGGTTATGTGTGGTGGATCTGGTCCTTGGGCAAGTACAACCGTGGTTCTATCTGCATCAACTGGTAGCACTATCTTTTCTGAAGACCGTGTTGTTACTCCCTTAGATACTGCCATCACGCTCTCCAATTCAAATGGCTGATAAACAAGAAAAGTAATTGAAAGTATAGACATTGTATGATAGACAGGTGCAATGGATAGTGGGGAATAAAAGAGGGCATGAAATAATTCATATTTATGTTGTCTAACCAAACAGGATAGCATGACACAATTTCACATATATGATGGCTAACTAAACAGGATAGCATGACACAATTTCACATTATGATGGCTAACTAAAAAAGATGGAAAGACATAGTTCAAAATATGAGACTATGTAAACAGGATGACATGACATAACTATATAATGTGTTTATTAAATAGGTTGGCATGCCATAATTCACATACATTCACGGATAGAATGCCATAATTCAAAATATGATGACTGTAAACACTAAACAGGATGAGATGATATAACTATATGATGTCTTTATTAAATGGGTTGCCATGCCATAATTCAGATAGATGATGTGTATGTACTATGTAAACATGATGGCATGATATAATTCAAATATATGATTTATATAGTAAGCAAGTAAGCAGATGGCAATCCATATATGATGTAAAAACTAAGCAATGCAAGACAACATGCATGACATGGGTAATATAACCCTGCCAAGTTTGAGCATAGACCTCAGGGGGGAAATAGGACTGGTCATCAGTCTCTGAATCCTCCTCTGAGGAGCTCTCTGTAACCAGCAAGATGTCTGCTTCAGCAGGTAGCATTGTCTGCTCTGAATACCTTGTTTTCACTCCAGATACTTCCATCACCGCTTCAAATGGCTGATGCACAGGAAGAGTAGTTGAATATACAAACGTTGTCGACAAATGGAACACGTAATACAAAAAAATGATAGCATGATATAATTCACATACATGATGATTGGCTAAACAGCATGGCATTGCATAATTCACATATATAATGCCTTTGCAACAAGATAGCATTGTATAATTCACATATATAATGTCTTGCAACAAGATGGCAATGCATAATTCACATATATGGTAATTAGACACTGAACAGGTGGCATTCACACAAAGCATGTCTAAACTAATCAAATGACATAGCAATGCGAGACACCATACGCACGATATGAGCAACATAACCCTGCCAAGTTAGAGCATACACCTCGGGGGGGGGGAATAGGACTGGTCATCTGTCTCTGAATCCTCCTCTGAGGAGCTATCCGTAACCAGCGAGATATGCGCTTCGTCAGATAGCATAGTCTGCTCTGAAGACCTTGTTTTCACTCCAGAATTTGCCATCACCGTGTCAAATGGCTGATGCACACGAAGAGCAGTTGAATGTACTAACATTGTTGACAAATGTAATATGTAACAAAAAAAGGATGGCCTGATATAATTTACATATAAGATGACTGGCTAAGCAGGATGGCATTGCAAAATTCACATATATGATGCCTGGCTAAACAAGATGGCGTTGCATAATTCACATAAACGATGAATAAACTAAACAGATGGCATTCGCACAAAGGATGTCTAAACTAAGCAGATGACATATTTGATGTATAAAGTAAGCAATGCAAGACACCATATGCATGATATAACCAACATCAGCATGCCAAGTTAGAGCGAAGACCTCAGGGGGTAAATAGGAGTTGTCTTCTCCTTCTGAATCCCCCTCAGAACAGATATCTTCCTCTCGATTACAATCCGAAATGCGTGGAGGGGGGCTGCCTTTGCGCCTACCATGGAGCGACGTCTGCATGAAATTTTATTGCCACGCAAGGCTCGTCTCTTTTGCTCTACATGTTCAGTTCCATTGTTTACAATAACTGTCATGCATAGGAATAAAACATAGTGAGATTATGTAAGGAGTGCATGCAGAAATCCAGAGTGATGGTAGCAACCTGTGGATAGACCCAAAACCAATAATAGCAGGCAGATAATGGCTTCAGTTAAAAAATACAGATAATGGCTTCTTTACTGTTTGTTTCCCACCCAACATGAAACTCATAGTAGACACCGGAGATTAACCAGATAGTAGATAGATACTATTGATAGCGGCCCCGATATGTACCCCACAACCATTTAAAAACTCAAGTTTGACCATTAGTTTGGAGCTGACTCAGAGTCTAATCGGTGAACAGGACGATAAAGTAGCATGTAATATTAAGCGATGCATAACGTAAGCAGACACGAAAGAGTGCGACCTCTCTTGCGGACCCGTGTAGTCCTCGAGGTCATCTGCTCGGTTGATGATGGTAATGCAGTTTTCATGGCTGCCAGCGGCGGGGAAGAAGATCTGAGGCGGCGAAAGACAGTCTGGAGGCCGGATCCCTGCTGTGCTGGACCCTTCTGTCGTTGGAGCAGCTGAGCTGGGGTGGACGACGGCGCAGCAGGAGCGGGACAAACCACGCAAGGTTTTCTTTGACAACTATCTGTAAGAGAAGTAATTCTGTAAGGGCTCGTTTGAATTGGAGGATTCCAACAATGCAGGGATAGGAAATAGACAGGAATAGGATAGGAATGCACGTGCAAAACAGAGAATTTAAAAACACAGGATTTCTGCCAATCTGGGTGTTTGATTCACAACAATTGGAAGATCACAGGATGCAAAGAAGCATGGTGAGATTAAGTCAAACCACAAGAAAATGTACGGTTATAATGCTATTATGCTACTATCTCTTAGTCTTGTGCTTCATGAATAGGAATTTGAAAAGGAGGACAAGTGAAAATTAAAATTCCTACGTTTTTTCTTTCAAGGAGACACTAAAGGAACAAATCCGTGTGCTCAGTGGACAATATATATAACATGTAGAGTAAAAAAGAGATGCAACAAGTGTACAACCTCTTTGGCGAAGCCATGTCGATCTCAGCGTGATTGGGTTGGCCGGTGAGGATGCTCCGGCTGACTTTGCTGTCGGAGGAGGGGAAGAAGATCTTAGGCGTCTGGAGATGGAGCCCGAGGTACTGCTCCGCTGTGATGGAGGGTTTCGTCGTTGGAGCAGCTCCGGTGAGTTGTACGACGCCGAGGCTGAAGCAGGACAAGAGAGACAACGAACAACGTTAACCTGAGTGGAATTCTAATAGCATCTCCAATACATGACGTAAAATACATAACCACAAAGTGCTAGATGTAAAATACATCAGCCGCTCATCTCTGAACTTAACTGTCGAAAACTAACTGCGAAAACTTAACTGTCGAAACTGAATTTTGCTGTCGAAACTGAATTTTGCTGTCGAAACTGAACGCACTAGCAAGGTGAGGCTACACGTCGGTCGACTGACTTTTTCATCTCTGGTCAGTCGATTTTGCAGCCGTTGGATACGAAATCAAGGGCCTGCGGTTCATCTTCAACCTCCACCCCCCTGAGCCGCCAGCCACCACCGGCCAAACAGCAGCCCCCCGCCGCCCGCGGCCGGCGGTGCGCCGCCCCGCCCGCCCCGAAAACACTCCCCACCGCCGGTCCGCCGCCGCCCCGGCCATCCCTCTAGGCCCCCCCGTGCCGAGCTTTTTCTTCGGCGATCCCCACGCCACCGCCCCGCCAACGCCCCGCCACCGCCGGCGACCACCGCCCCCATCCTGAACCCTAAGATAGATAGTGGGGTACCTCTCCGGCGAGCCCCCCTCCCCGCTGCGGCTGGTTCTTCCTTCACCCCGGCGAGCCCCCCCACCCCCTGAAAATCGACTGACCCAAAAGTCGATTCAGTCGACTGAAGTGTAGCTAAATCGGAGCAGCATCGCAAAGCAAGAGCAAGAGCGAGAGCAGCAGCGCGAGCAAGAGCAATAGCAAGAGCAGACCAGGCAGGGGACCGAGAGCAAGAGCAGAGCAGCAGCGCGAGCGAGAGCTAAAGCAGCAGCAGCTCCTACTGATGTGGACGTCGCCGCCGAGGGAGCGACGCCGTGGAGGAAGTGGCCGGCGACGCCGCCGTGGATGGAGCCGCGCCGTGTCGGCTCGGGACCGAGCGCCGGCAGCACCGTGAGATCGAATCAAGAAGAAAATGCGGCGATTAGTGTACAACCTCTTTGGTGGCGCCGATTAGGCCGCAGCTTCATCCGAGGAAACGGTGATGATGATGCTCTTCCGGTGGTGCAGGTGAAGACGGCGGTGTGGGAATGGAGGTGGCGCGAAAGACGAGGGGAACGTCGGGGCAGCTCCTTGGAGGTGGAGGACGGGGTGGCTGAACCGGCGGGACGATGAGATCGACGACGGATCCTCATCCGGTACGGTGGATGAGGGACGTCGAGGTGTTGCTGTGGACGACGTCGTCGGGGAAGAGGCTCCGGCTGGGTGGCGGACGGAGCAGGGTGTGGGGTTTCGTCGCGGGTTTTCGCGGCCTCGGTGTACGAATGGGTGGGCGGATGGGATGGCAGTGGGGAACCATGGCTTAGAGACGCGCTTGTCCGAAATGTGGGGTAAGTTACGAAAGTACCCCCACCGATTTGAGGCGGTTCTTTCGGTTCAGGGGTACCACGGGCATTTCGCGTGTCGGGATTTCACAGGAGGTGGGAGTTTTCGCGCGCGTTGTAATTTCGGAATAGCAAGGCGCGGGTTGAGATGGAGGGAGTTGTCGGAGCACAACGAGACAAAGATATATCTTAAATATTTCGGGCTAACAAGGCGCGGGTTGAAATTTCCGGACAAGCCTAACGTGTACTGTACCAAATCAATGCGCACTACAAATGTCATTCAAAACTTTGAATTCATGTTATGTTCAATTAAAATATTTCGCTACGTGTATAATGCATGCAACCTACTACTCAAATGAACGTTTTAGTGCATTCCAAACGTATATACTACCGCTTCAATATGAACTAAATTTGAATTCGTTTCTCTATTTGAATAAGATCTACAGTAATGATTGTTGTGAAGTCAAAGCATTTGAATTCGTTTCTCTGTTTTAATAAGATCTACAATCATCATTATTGTCAAGTTAAACCATCGTTTGTGTATTATCTTCACAGCACACCACATGATTAGTCTCGAGTTACATATGAACTATGTGTACTATATGAACTCGAACTAGATTTTTTGAATCCACTTTATTTTGATTTCAAATCACATTACATTTCTAGCTCTAGCTAGATCTTCATAATCTAAACCATGTCTCATATGTATAATGTGTTTATCACATTATGTATGGTGCCCCGCCCCCTACGCCTACAAGTATTTAGATGTGAGTTGCAAACACCACACATTACCACAAATTCAAATAAAATGTGAGAATGTTCGATATATAGTATTGTTTAGATTGTTCGATATTTAGTTGTAAGCTGCAAACGCCACACATTATCACAAATTCAAATAAAATGTGAGATTGTTTGATGTATAGTATGGTTTAGATTGTTCGGCATTTAGCTGTGAGTTGCAAACGCCATGCATTATCACATTATGGTATAACATGTGCACAGCACGTGTATCACCGCTATATTCATGCATGCAATGTTTAAAACACTATGATCTCCTATTCAAATATATGAATCCGCTTTCATATCAAATTATGATCTTTGTTAGTCTCTTACACCCACACAATCCTCTAACCTTTGTAGCTACCACTAACTTTCTCTCGTGCATGCACACGCCCTCCTCGCCCTCCCCCTCCCTCGGCATTCTATCCACCGGGCACATTCATTTTTTTCTTTAGGTCGTTCTCCCAGAGTCTCCACAACTCCTTTCCGACACACACCGATCGATAAACCTCTCCAGCGATGCCTGCCTACAACATACACACACACCTTCAATCTCCTCCTTTATGTGTCCTTGCCTCGTGTCTCTCATACGGTCAGACACACGTGTAAACTCTCGCCCCTCTTTTCATCGATCTCACAACCGCACACTCCTCCCCCTATCTAGCTAGTAGTTGGGCCTCTCGCACCACCTCCTAGCTCCATTCTCTCTGTCTATCCGTCTCGCTGGGCCTTATTTGCCTCTAACAAATGGACGTACACCGACCGATCTCTCGCTATACATATAGCTAGCTAGGTCCTTATAACTCGTTTTTACCCACACGTCAATCGATCTACCTCATTAGTTGTGTCTCTCCCTTCCTCCGACAAACAACAATTGATCTACCGATCTAGTTAGGTTTGCTTACCAAACACATGGTTCCCCTTCATCATCCATGGATGCGTCCCGACAGATCTATCACGCACAGGCACACACAGAAACACATCCCCACTCTTATTGATAACATTGCAGTTCCACCCTCAGTTTGTCTAGTAGGCCTCTCCCACCATCTTCGAGAAGCAACTCCATCACCCATCCAGCACTCTACCCCTCTCCCTCCCTCTCCCTCCCTCTCTCTCTCCTCTCTCTCTCTGTCCCATCATATTTCCCGTCCTTCAGTTATGTATGGATGTCGACCGATCTCCCTCAAGACATAGCTGGGTCTCTCCTTCTCAACACATATACGAGTCGTTCTACCTCTATAGTTAGGCCTCTGCCTACCCCTCCCCCACCCCTCCCCCCCACACACACCGATACATCGAGCGCTCTAGTCATGTCTCCCTGCCACACACAAACTTGACATGTGCCCTCTAACGTTCCGGTAGGCCAGTCGCCCTATATCTTTGACTTGCACACACACACAATTTCGATGGCTCTCTTCATCGATCTCGCACCCACCCACTTGATCCTCTCTTCGACTCTATCGATAGCTATGACCCCTCCCTCTCTTCTCGTGGATTGCCCGACCCTCTATGTATGATATGGATAGGCCTCCATTTCACACACATTGCATGCAAAATTTTGTTTGAGATGTCATCGACACATATTCCCACAAATAATTCACGAAATCAACCCCCACCCCACCCCCACCCCAAAACAAAAAACACTCACGAACGCGGTTTGTATCTCTCACACACACCCACGTAGGTGGGGGACGTGCACGAAGAGAAGAGGTGCATGCACGGCGCACGTACTCCCGTCTCTTTCCCAACCACACCCGCGCGGGTACACGGTGGAGCTCATTTCTGTACGAAAAAGGCAGCCCACGTGGTAATTTGGCACGTGTACTGGTTGTCCACTTGGTGGAGGGAGGATCGTCTACCACGGGTGAACAAACAAATTGCGACTTGACGTGTTATGTTAAAAAAAGAGGCAAACCATGTGGGGCCTACCTTAGAGGCAAGGCTCTATACACTGGAGTACTTTTGATGTGTCCCGTCAACTCGCAGAACGAGGAGAAGCTTGCTTAGTACGCCGTCTCCCCCGCCCACGGGCGCGGTGGCTCGCAGGATGAGGTGAAGCTTGCTCCGCCTTACGCCCGCTCCCTCGCCCATGCGCGCGGTGGCTCGCAGGACGAGGAGAAAAATTTACTACTCCCTCCGTTTACTCCTCGTCCCTACTACCTTGGTTATAGAGATTATATCATATTGTTTGGAATATATATGTCCTTTAGTAGATTTCAATATGAACTACTAGTACATACTCCAAACACTGATGTATATAGACGTATTTTAGAGTGTAGATTCACTCATTTTGCTCCGTATGTAGCACTCTCCCTCGCCCCTCGACCCTCGCCCACGTGGTGGACGTGCAGCAATTCATTCGGTCTCATATAGCCAGAACGATATATACTGCACTACCATTATTGCTCGACTTCCCGAAGAGGCGAAGAGCCAATCGCAAGGTTAATATTTTGGAGATGCCAAGCGCAAGGTTATAGGAGAACGAGTAGTAGGTGCCGCGTCATTTATAAATAAAGTTTTTTTTCTTCAGTGGCACGTACGCAATATGATAGGTTCATATGGAGAGAAAAGGAAACCGCTCCACTATATACATAGTCAGGACGGGCCAGCCTACACGGTTGCTTGCTGGGGTTGCTCTCTTCACACTCTCTCGCACAAAACGACTGTGGCCACATCTCTAACATCCCGGCGGATCACGTCCGCTTGGGGAAGGGGTGGATGCTTAGTGTAGATGCGGTGGCCGTCGCCGACGGCGAAAACCCACTGTCGGCACGTCCCGATCAGGGGTCCCCGCCGTTCTCTCTCACAAAGCCGGTGAGGTTGCCTTCGTCCCTTGCTCACTGCCGCGACGTGGGCAGTTGCCGCCTCCCGCCGCCCTCCTCAAGGTTGAGCTACGTCCCTCAGGTACAACTCCCTTTACAGCCGGCTTGCACCACTGCTCCAGCTGCCCACATCACTCCCTGTGGATATTTCTCTACTTCTTTGCCCCGCACATACCTCTACTGGCTTCTACGTACTGTATTTGTGATGAGTTTATGTCTCATCAACTAGTCCCAGTAATCTTATTCTAATCACGCTTCTTCAATTTCTTTGCCACAGGGATGCTCATCTCGATTTTGGTGAAACTGCACAAAATGATCCGATGGTCAAAAGGTTGCAAACTTCATTTATTAGGAAGCTCGAACGTTGCCAGCAAATTGAAGCCTGGTCAGGGTTCACGGTTCAAGGGCTAGGGACTGCATGGATCATTTTTTTCTTTAGCTGCCTCTGTTCCAAAATAAGTGTCAACTTTAGTAGTAGTACAACTTTGTACTAAAGTTTGCACAAAGTTGAGACACTTATTTTGGAACGGAGGGAGTACATATTTGCTATGATCTGTCAATCATTGAGATGCAATAGCATGCATGTTAGTCTCCTTTGTATTTGATGAAATGTTGCAACGGGCAACCTTGGACGCAAGATACATGTAACAGAAGCTGGAAGCTTCATAGCATTGTACAAATTTATCTCGCTGATAAATTACAGTACGTACTATACTAGTACTTCCTCCGTTCCTAAATATAAGTCTTTGTAGAGATTTCACCATGAACCACATGCGGATGTATATAGATGCATTTTAAGTGTAGATTCATTCATTTTGTTCCGTATGTAGTTGGAATCTCTACAAAGACTTATCTACTAGTAATAGCTAGCCCCCACTACTAGGAATTCTCTATCCTCTCCTTGAGCCACATCATCAAAATTGATGTAGCCGTTAGATGAAGTAAATCAGTCCATAATAGCCGTCTGATCTAGACGTTGAGAGGCTCCGCACTAAGCCACATGCAAGCATGCAGAAATACCGTGGCACATGCATGTGAGTGGGTTTTAAATCACATCAACATGTCTGCATGCAAGCATGCACCGGTAGCATGCATGTAAGTGAGCTTTTAAGTCCCATTAACATGTCAAAAAGAAAAATATAATCCCATTATGCAGTAGGAGTTGGCTGATCTTTTTTCCTTACGTGGGATGATCTAAATGATGATGGGAGTTTATTTAGTTTGGCTACCACATTTGTCATGCGGTTATAGAGTTTTTTTAGTTCTATGAAATCGATAATTTTGCGCAGAGAGATATACCGCTGTTCCGCGGCAACGCGCGGGGACTCATCTAGTAATATTTAGGAACGGAGGGAGTACTATGTAAAGAGTTAGGTGTCGCACGGTGATAGTGTGAGGTGGGCCATGTAATCACTGAGCCTGTGTGTTTTCACTGCTCTTGCACGCCTCCGCTGTAAGAATGGAGAAAATTGTAATCTAGTAGTAGTACCTCCTTTCGCCGAAAGCGTGGGACATCCAGCAGTCCTACCACCTCAGTAATAAAGACCAATGAGCCGTCAAATCACATAGACCCAGCAGTAAGTTGGACGGACGAAGCAACCATCACTCTTGCGCCAGTGAGAGGTCGCGTCCGCTCTGCCCGGCATGAATGCGGCACCGATTCTTTGGAGCGGCGCTGACCGTTTCGGGCGGGAAGCGCGCGCGGGCGATGGAGGGGCTTTGGGTGGGCCAGGCTGGTCAGGAGCGGGCGTGGCAGCTGTCCGCATGTCCCTACCGGACACGCCCGGAAACGAGAGGATGCACCGACTCTCGCGGCTAAAATCGTACACTACACACCATCTCTCTGTAGGAGTAGGTCGATCTGTCGCTCTCTCTAACACACACATGCTGTTAAACACACACACACACACGCACGCACGCACCTTGGTCCCGTTGCACCTTCTAACGTGACTTATTACACCTAGACGGAGGGAGTAGTAAGTATACGAGATACGGTGGCACACTGACTTAAGTCGAATACAAGTGCCCAAAATTTGTGTGCATGTTATAATAAGGATTCACTTAAAATAGTACGTGAGCGAACAGAGGGATCAATTGGACAGTGTTCCCGAGCAGTAGCGAGATGTGTGAGGTAAGATACACCGCTGGCGCTTTTAATTTTTCTTATTAATTTGTTTGTTTCACCCTCTGACTGGTGGGACCCAACGTACTACGTGGAGAGAGGTAAGGTGACTAAGGCTGCATTATTTCTGCACCACTGTGGATAGTCTTACCACCAAAGCCACATGACACGATTATGATTGAAATCCCAATGACTCCCACACACACAAAAAAACACGGCATGCTTGTCACACGAATGCAGGAATGTATAAAAGGTTATTTCCTCTCGTTGAACATAACAGGAGGGTTGTGTAGCTGGTTACCTTGTTCGCTCATCAAACTTGAGGTCTCGGGTTCGATAACTACACTTGAGCATAATTTGTGCCAGGAGGATTCTTTGACTGGTCAAAATGGATGGATACAGAGCTATATGATCTCGTAGTGACCGTATAATCACCTCATCACGTATAAGCTGCAGCCTCCGCACTTGTTTTCTAGGGTTTGCACGCTTCACACTCTCTCTCTCCAGTATATATATATACACGCTGGAGCCTCAGCGCTTGTAGTTGCTCTCTTCACACTCTCTCGCCCTCTCCAGATCTAAACAAGACTTCGTTGGCCTCTCTCTCCCCTCACTGCTGCTCAAAGAGCCGGCAGGATCCGCCCGCCGGGAAGGGAAGGAGGCTTAACACTGTCGCCGTCGGCGAGGGAGGGAATCCACTACCGACGCAGCTGTTCACTTTCACCCAGCAGCGGTGCGGGAGGGCCTCTGACCCCTTCTTCTTCGCCGCCGTCCCGTCGCCCACCGAACCACGCCCCAAGAACCTTAAGGTATAATTTACTTACTCCACATGCATTGCTCTAGCTGCATGTATACCATGAATCTAGGACGTGGTTCAAAGAGGAAAGGAGTGGGGGAAAGTAGTGGGAAAAGTTGTATATAGCATGAATCTAGGAGGTGGTTCAAAGAGGAAATGAAGGGGGAAAGTTGTATAGCATGAATCTAGGACGTGGTTCAAAGAGGAAAGGAATGGGGGAAAGTAGTGGGGAAAGTTGTATCGCATAAATCTAGGATGTGGTTCAAAGAGGAAAAGAAGGGGCGAAAGTACTAGTTCAAAAAGGAAAGGAAGGGACAAGGCTGTAGAGTTTGAGCAGGACTAGATTTGCTGCGCTTACATAGGGAAAGGTGTCTAAAGATAACAAAACTGGGACCAACACAAATATGCTCCTTGGTTGTTTGTTCTTTGTTGCAACAGATTGTGCATGACCACAGTACATCGGTAGATGCACATGGTGCTGGTGCGTCCACTGTCCCGTGCAACTCATTAGCTGTTGTTAATCTAAGGCCCTGTTTGGTTAAAAACTCCCTAGTCCCTACCTGCTTGGTTCCAGGGACTAAACATGGACTGGAGGTTATTAAATGACATGCTAAAAGACCATGTTACCCCTAGTAATGAACTAATAGAGACAAGGTGCGATGCGTGGCAGGGGCAACTGTTGGAAAAAGTCCCAAAAAGACTCCCTCGGGGTCTTCTTTCTTTAGTCCCAAATGCCCACTTTTAGTCCCTAAAAGTCCCTCCTGTTTGGTTTAGATGGGACTGACACGGAGTTTTTTTAGTCCCTACACCAAAATGTCCCTGTAAACAAACACCCTCTAATAATGCCGCTGGAAAATTGATGCAATGCCACAGTTAAAAGCAAATTACATGTTTACTGAATTTTATTGTTAATATAATCTCTATGTTAATATTAATCAATGCCACCGTTTGAGAAATGCTACTGTCTTGCTTTCTTTCCCATTTAGATAAGGTAGATGCTTCTTTTTGTTGGCTTCTGTGTCATCCACCGTTATTGACCACTAATTGTTTCCTTTGCACCTCTGTGTAAACAGGGTTATCTACTTCACCTCGTTGCCATTGTGACCTTTTGTTGCACTGCACAAAACACTTTTGTTTTAAGAGTGTTTTGTGCAGTTCAACCAAAATGTCACGCCGACAATGTTGCTTGATTGCTTGATCTTAGTGGAACTGCACAAGAGGAGATCTTACTTCCTATCCGTCAAGGTGAATTTGGTTCAGATCTTCTTCTTGTGAGTTGTTTGAATTCCGCATCATGAGAGGTCAGTACTAGCCTTCTTTCACATGATTCTGCAGTGTGCTTTCATATGTTGTGCTACTTGTACGATAATGTTGCTTGATTTTAGTGAACTGCAGAAATGGAGACAAGACTTCCAATCTGTATGTGCACCGTAATATCCCATTGAGGTAAGATAAGGATATTTCACAACTGCTGGCCTGTATTTTGCCACTTTCATCAGAAAATTAAGTTTAGTACTATACTTGTGCTCCCTAATTGACATACCAAATCTTACATTGACGGCGAAGCTTGTTTGTTATTGAACCAAGTGATGAAGGGGAAGAACAAGCGGAAGAAAAACAAAAATCAACTCCCGGTGCTGTAATGAAGCACTGGAACTGTGATGACACAAGTAATGATATAGTTTTGCATCTTAATTTATTGCTATGGCTGGAACGAACAATTGTTTTGCCACTGATTTGATGCCACTATTAATGTAATATGTAATTATCTCTACTTGTGCAAACAGGGATCTTCTTTGAAGATACCATATATTTTAGTGCAACTGCACAAGAAGATGTTGGAAACATTAAACTAATCGAGGAGTATATAGTAAGCATGGCCACCACCGTAGATAGCAACAGATGGTTCCGGAGAAGTGCTTCATCTGTATGCTCTACACAATAAGCCTCCTGACAAAGGTTGGTACTCGCCCACTGATTTCAGCCATATGATTGAGCTTTGTCATCTCTATTGGTGTTGTGCTACTGTTTAGATACTGTCATGAAAAAGTGGTATTGTCCTTGAGAAGTGCTTCATCTGTGTTGTTTTAAATATTTCCTTTCCTTTTTTTCGAGCAAACAGGGATGCTAGCATTTAGTAGTCCTCTTGTCTTTGCACAACAGGATCATCTTCCTCTGAAGAAGAATATGGAGTACGTGAAGTGACTAGTTCCAATTATGCCAGGATGAAGAAGCCATGTCTATCTTCTCATCAGAAGGAGCAGTTGAAGGATGGTTACATTACTCCCCACAAGACCAAACTAACTTCAGCTCAGAAGGACTGACAAATCTCCATTTTTTTGCTGTGATGCGCGAGTACAATGTTGTTCTAGGATTCTTTCTGGTGAGTTCCATTTTTCTAAAAGTGTGCTCTACATGGACCATGTATGTGCTTGTTGAAACTGTTAATTCATAGTACAGTTTGCTTTATACTAATCACTTTTTTGTATTTGTGCAAACAGGGGTGCTCAGCTTGATTTCAATGGGAACTGCACAAAATGTTCATGAATACATCGAATCATTCATTTCCACCACAAGAAAGGAGGTGCCGATAAGTTCAAGGTGTTGCAACATATGAGGGCGAAATCATACAAGCTACGCGCGAATTTGGTTGATTTTGGTGGAACTGCACAAAAAGAACAGCTGGTTTATTTAGCACGAGGTGCCATGTCAATGTCCGAACTGATGGCAAACCCTGCCCATTCCACAATCGTAGGCATTTGATATTTTGGAATGGGACAACCTTGTCAAATTTTGCTCATTGATTTTAGCAAGACATCCGTTTGATATTTTCGAATGGGACGCCCTTTGCTGTCAGCAGCGTCGATCAATTTTTTCTTTATTCTTTAGTTGTGAAGTAAATATTTCCTCTGACATGTGAGTCGCTGAGATGCATAATCATCGATTGTTTTGAATGTTCTCTATGAATTGCCAGGCCTGTGTGTTTGATTGCAATGTACAGAAACGCTAAAAAGCTGCTCAAACTCTTTGTACTCCTTCTGTTCCTTTTTACTTCGCACATTGTGAAAGTACATACTTTTTTGTATAAGATTGGTCAAAGTAGAGATACTTTGACTGCAGACAAAACTTGTATGCAGACTAGAAAGGACCGGAGGGAGTACATGTGAAACTGCTGCAAACGAGGTGATCACCCTGGGAATAATGCTAGTACGTATTGTTTTGCATGTTCATCCAATGCCAGTGATACATGAATTCAAACTAATCAAAATAAATTCATTCATACACGGTCGGATTTCATATAAACATGCCAGATTTCATTACATTTCATACATTCTTCAACTAAAAAGGGGTGCGCTGGAGGTATAACTAATTAACCGAAGCTACCCACCTGTGTCCCGCTGAGCCGAACAGAAGCTTCAGTGACTTAACTGCAGGTGCAGTTGCGTAACTGACATGTGGCCTGTTGGGCCCACGTGCCAGTCAGCCAACTGCACCAGCAGTTAAGTAGAAGCAGCGTTCTTCTCCAGCGCAGCTCTCCGACTCCACGTCGCCGCCAAGAAGCTAACCGGCCGTCAATGGTCAACCCGCCTAGCTTGGCTTCAACCGGAGGGTAGCAGCGGTGCCCTTACTTGGACCCGAGCGGCGGCGACCTACCGTGTTCTACTCTTCCTCGTTTTCTGTGTGGCGCGGCCTCGGCGGAGCCGGCGATGTCCTCTGTCTCGTTGAAGGCGGGCGGCGCCTCAGCGAAGCGGTGGAAATCCTCCCCCATGTTGCCGGCAGGGTGGGGCCTCGGCTGAGCCGGCGATGTCCTTTGCCTCGTTGTTGGTGGGGCGGGGCCTCGGCGGAGCCGGCGGTGTCCTCTGCCTCGTTGTTGGCGCCGCGGGGCCTCGGCGGAGCAGGGCCTTGTCGACGCCAGCGGAGCAGGGACTCGTCGGAGCCGGCATTGTCCTCTGCCTCGTCCTCGGTCTCGCCAAACAGCGCCTCGCCCGCTTCATCGCCCTCTTTGCTAGCCTCTTTGTAGGCGGCCACAGCCTCCGTCACCCGCATGCGGTACCACCAGCGCTCGAGGCGGCCCTTGCGGGCGGAGCGGTATGAGTCGAGCAGCGCCTCCTACTCCGCCCGCTCCGCGGCGATCTGCTCCTCCGCCTGTAGGTGCTCCTGGAGGAGATGGTGATTGTAGGCGGCGTCGGCCTGCGCCTCCCGGAACTGCTCCTCACGCATCTGCCTCACCCTGTCCATATATTGGGCACGGGCCTCGCTGATGGTCATGGTGCAATGCACCGGCGAGGATGGCGCGGAGGAGGGGGTTGGAGCCGGATCGTCGACTACCATGTTCTCCATTGGGACGTTGTCGTCCTCCGGCTGCCTGCCGGCTAGCCGGGAGGCAGCAATGGCTGCCATCTCCTTGTGGTCCGTCGTCCGCCCGTCCCGAAGAGCGCTGGAGCGTGAGGAAGCCATGGTGGGCAGTAGTGGTGTGGACAGGAGAAAGGGAACGAATGCGGATGACTGCGGCTATGGCCGGCGCAGCAGTTTATATAGCAATGGTGGGCGGGCGGAGGGACGGACGTGTGGCGCCGGAGTAGCCGCCTCGGCAACCGTGTACCATTAATGTGGGCGGCAGATGGACGGACGGATGGCACTTGTGTTGTTTGAAGGCGGAGCAATCGCCTGCACCGGGAAGCGGGGCGGGCGGCGCTGACTGTTTCGCGCGGAAAGCGCGTGCGGGCGAGGAGATGACTTTACTTGGAGAGGATGACAATGGGGACCCACTAGGTCCATAGCCTCACGTACGCAAGTGCCTCCTTATTATATATATACATATAAAACTATAATTTATTTTGCTTCCTCCTGGTTTCCTAACATCACGGTCCCACACCATTGTCAACCTATGTAGTAGTCAATAAACGAGAGAATTGCACAAGAAGCGGCCGACAGCTGGGATCAAGCAGCTCGAGCAGTATTTGTGTTTTTGAGGTGTGAGCATTGCAGAGTTTTTTGATGTTTAGCCCAGATATTAATTTTTCACCTCTGAACAACAACGAAAACATCACTGCAGGCATTAACTGGGCGGGCTGTGGCCCGTCTAGCCCAGGCCAGATATCCAGCCCAGATATTAATTTTTTTCAAGCTGAAAATGGCTATCCCAGCTATACTTTTTTTTAGGAATACCTAGGCAAGGTCAAGTTGTTATTCTCTGCCCCGCTGGGCTGCAAATATTTCCTAGGAGGGATTCATTAGGCTTAACAAGAAAATGGGCTTTAAGAAATAATAAATGGGATGTAATTATAAAAACTGGGCAGTAACTATAAAAAAATGAACCAAACACGTGATTACTTTATAAAATATTATTTTTGGATATTGAAAATTTTAATTTCATTAATTGTTGCGAGCGCAATGTTTCGTTGGATTTTTACGTAATATAAAATTATATTGAAATTGTATTTAATCTGACTAGAAATTTCGGGATAAAAATATTTCAGATCCCATCAAAATGTGGGAAATTTTATTGAATTCTGTTTTGAACGGTTGGTTGAAATGGGTTGTACTTTTAACAAACTGTAAATGGGCTGTAGTAAATTCCATTAGAATTCAAAAATGGGCTACACATTCTTACAAATCTCAAATGGGCTATAAGTTCTCTGCCACACACTTCTGGCCTTACTAAGTTGACGCGTCCCCTAAAAAAACTGAGTTGACGCGTATGCAAGGCTTTGTTAACTTATAGTCAACACACGGTTCTAGCAGCAGTGGCCGTTGGATGTCCATCCAACGGATGCCGTGCTTCTTCTTCAATCTCGGATGTTCTAGCTTCACCCGCCCAAAAAATGATTCCTCCCCCTGACATCTGGGGCGCACCATTTCGGAAGCTGACCTGTGGGCCTACTAAGTTGACGTACCAAGGGCTTTGTCAACTTAGTCAATATAAGCGATTCCAGCTGCAGTGACCGTACGATGTCCATCCAACGGCCGTCGTGCTTCTTCAACCTCTGGTCTTCTTGCTCCAGCCGCCCAAAGCAGCGCCGGTCGTGCCGCCTGCTCCTGCCTCCCGTGGCCGGCTGTGCTGCCGCGGAGGCCTCACCGCCCCTACTACTCCCACCGCTGGTCAGGCCATCCCTCCACTCACCCACACCCCCTGTTATTCTGCGGCGACGGCAGCGCAGCCGAACCAGTGAACCCTCGTACTCCTCTCCGCGTGTGCATCCACTGCCGCGTCTTCCCCGGCTCCGCGTCGTCCCCTTCCTAGGCCTCGCCGTCGTCCACCGCCCTGGTGCTCTCGGCGCGGCGTGGTCAATGTGGTCAAGGAACGACTTCCATCGGACGTGGACTGTACGTGGAGAGGCTGACAGCTGGGTCCACGGCAGCCGCAAGGAAGTGCCTCCTTATTACGCGGGAAATAATTATTCCTCCACCTGACAGCGGGGACCCACCGAACGGGCCACCAGTATTTTGTGAAAAATATCGTTTCCCCCTAACTGCTGGGACCCACCGGACGGGCCACCGTATTTCGCAAAAAAAACGTTCCCCCCGCTGTCAGCTCGGACCCACCGGAAGTGCCTCCTTATTACGCACAAAAAAATGAATACTCCCCCGGCTAGCTGGGACCCACCTTGGTGGGAGGCTGACTTGTGGGCCTACTAAGTTGACGGGGACGAAGGGCTTTGTCAACTTAGTCAATATGAACGATTCTAGCTCCACTGACCGTACGATGTCCATCCAACGGCCTTAGTGCTTCTTCAACCTCTGGTCTTCTTGCTCCAGCCGCCCAAAGCAGCGCCGGTCGTGCCGCATGCTCCTGCCTCCCGTGGCCGGCTGTGCTGCCGCAGAGGCCTCACCGCCCTACTATTCCCACCGCTGGCCAGGCCCTGCGGCGACGGCAGCCTCACACCGCAGCCGAACCAGTGAACCCTCGTACTCCTCTCCGCGCGGGCTTCCACTGCCGCGTCTTCCCCGGCTCCGCGTCGTCCCCTTCCTAGGCCTCGCCGTCGTCCACCGCCGTGGTGCTCTCCGCGCGGCGTGGTCAACGTGGTCAAGGAACGACTTCCATCGGAAGAGTACTGTACGTGGAGAGGCTGACAGCTGGGTCCACGGCCACAGCCCAGTTTTTTTGTGATTTGCCAAGTAAGTTGCTTTGTCAGGCCTGTTGGGCTGCAAATCTTTCAAGACGAGGAGAGCTTTCATTCGGCTGGCCGAGAAAATGGCCTATCAGTAGTGAGAAATGGGCTGTACATTTTAAAACACATCAAACCGGCAATTAGTTTCAAATATCTTTTTTTTCATTTCAAAATTTTAAATTACATTAATTTTTATGCGTGGAGAATTTGTTGGATTTTACATTGATATACATATATTTTTAAAATCAGTTTGAATGTGAGTGGAAATTTCGGGATTAAAAACAGTTCGGACCGCACCGAAATATGCAAAATTTCGTATATTTTTTTAACCGTGGCCACAATATGGGCTGTAATGCTAACAAAAAGAATATGGGCTGCAAAAAAACCTTAAGAATTAGCAAATGGGCTGTCAATTATTAGAAATAATTTTAGATGGGTTGTATGCTGTTTTCCACAGATTTGAGGCTTTCCTAAAAAAAGGTTGACGCACAAGCACTGACTGTTGGATGTCCATCCAACGGCCGTCGTGCTTCTTCAATCTCTGCTCTTCCTGTTCCAGCCGCTCAAACAAGCGCCGGCGGGACTGCCTGCTCCCTCCTCCCCGCGGCCGGCTGTGCTGCCGCGCAGGCCTCACCGCCCCACCGTACTCCCATCGCTGGCCTAGCCATCCCTCTACTCACCCACACCTGCTGTTATTCTCCAGACGAACCAGTAAACCCTCGTACAGTCGTACTCCCCTCCGCGTGGGAAACAACTGCCGAGTCTTCCCTGCCTCCGTGTCGTTCCCTTCCTAGGCCTCGCCGTCGTCCACCGCCCTGGTGCTCTCGGCCCGGCCTGGTCAACGTGGTCAACGACCGACATGCATCTGAAGTGGACTGTACGTGGAGAGGCCGACAGCTGGGTCCACGTCCGCACGCAAGTAAATGCCTCCTTATTACGCGCAAAATAATGATTCCTCCACCTGACATCAGGGACCCACCGAAAGGGCCTCTGTATTTCTCGAAAAAACGTTACCGCCGCTGACAGCTCGGACCCACCAGCTATATCTTCGCACGCAAGGAAGTGCCTCCTTATTACGCACAAAAAAAATGAATACTCCCCCTGCTAGCTGGGACCCACCATGGTGGGAGGCTGACTTGTGGGCCTACTAAGTTGACTGGGACGGGGGCCTTTGTCAAGTTTAGTCAATATGAACGATTCTAGCTCCAGTGACCGTACGATCTCCATCCAACGGCCGTAGTGCTTCTTCAACCTCTAGTCTTCTTGCTCCAGCCGCCCAAAGCAGCGCCGGCCGTGTCGCATACTCCTGCCTCCTGTGGTCGGCTGTGCTGCCGCGGAGGCCTCACCGCCCCCTACTATTCCCACCGCTGGCCAGGCCCTGCGGCGACGGCAGCCTCACACCGCAGCCGAACCAGTGAACCCTCGTACTCCTCTCCGCGCGGGCTTCCACTGCCGCGTCTTCCCCGGCTCCCCGTCGTCCCCTTCCTAGGCCTCGTCGTCGTCCACCGCCCTGGTGCTCTCGGCGCGGCGTGGTCAACGTGGTCAAGGAACAACTTCCATCGGACGTGGACTGTACGTGGAGAGGCTGACAGCTGGGTCCACGGCCGCAGCAAGGAAGTGCCTCCTTATTACGCGGAAAATAATGATTCCTCCACCTGACAGCTGGGACCCACCGGACGGGCCACTGTATTTCACGAAAAAAACGTTTCCCCCTGACTGCTGGGACCCACCAGCTACATCTTCGCACGCAAGGAAGTGCGTCCGGGCAAAAAAAAAACGATTCGCCCCCCTGACTGCTGGGACCCACCAACTACATCTTCGCAGGCAAGGAAGTGCCTGACAGTCGGAACCAACCTGGTCGAAGCGTACGTAGCATTGTTATTCTGGTCGCGAACGTGTATGTACATACTGGTTGATGTAGAGGCGTGCACGTGTCGTAGTAGAGGCACGCACGTAGCATGTACACGTACGTACAGCGGCCAGTGTGCAAGAAAGAACATACGGCCACGTACGTACATACGGGCAGGGTCTCGAACGCCTACTCGCGCATACGTACGGCCAGGGCTCGTGTACATGGCTGGGTCGGAACGGAGAAAAAGCGTCGTCGTCGTGTTCATGGGGAGCCAACCGACTGGGTCGGAACGGAATGCGTCGTCGTGTTCATCGGGAGGGCTTGGACGGAACAGCCCATGGAAACGAGGCCTGGCGTACCGCAGAACAGAGGAAACGGCCTTGTGTTCGACCGGCCACGTTTGAAATGGGATCCTGTTCATCGGGAGGGGTCTGGCGTACCGCAAAACGGAGGAAACGGACCTCCTACGGTCGAAACGGGGGTCCTGTTGATCGGGAGGGGTGTGGCGTACCGCAAAACGGAGGAAACGGACTTGTGTTGGAGCGCTACGGTTGAAACGGGGGTCCTGTTCATCGGGAGGGGTGTGGCGTACCGCAAAACGGGACTCCACGGGACACTGTTCATCTCCACCGTCGACCCCCTCCCGCCTCCACGGGCTACTTTTCATCCACCGTCGACCTCCTCCAGCCTCCACCTGCGACTGTTCATCCACGGGCTCCTGTTCATCCAGCCTCCACCACGCGCTACTCCACCGACTACTATTCAACCACCCCTCCACGGGCTACTGTTCATCCAGCCCTCCACGGGGTGGTCCTGTTCTTCCTGCCCTCCACGGGGTGGTCCTATTCATCCTGCCCTCCACGGGGTCCTGTTCATCCTGCCCCAACCGGCTCGATCGATCGGGGTCCTGTTCATCCAGAGGCAACACCACGGGGTCCTGTTCATTCACCCC